>NC_047159.1:29001218-29170869 GCF_009819705.1 Hippoglossus hippoglossus
ATTTTAGACAGGAAGGGGAGGTTAGATATTGGTCTGTAATTGGCTAAAACCTCTGGGTCTAGGGTGGTTTTTTTGAGAAGGGGTTTGATTACAGCTATTTTAAAAGACTGGTACATATCCTGATGATAATGACAGATGTATTGTTTTCAGTAACGAACTATCAATTAGGGGCAGAATTTCTTTAAGTAATTTTGTAGGAATGGGGTCTAAGATACAAGTTGTTGGTTTAGAACATGAGATTATTTTGGTCAGCTGATCGAGGCTGATCAGAGAGAAGCTGTCTAAATAATCGGTAGGATTCTTAGCCGTTTCTGAGATTTCTGTTCTTGATGGGGTATTAGTGCCAATTGAGGGCAGGAGATGTTTGATTTGATTTCTAATAGTTAGAATTTTATCATTAAAGAAGGTCATAAAGATATTGCTATTTAGGGATCGAGGAATACTGGGTTCGGTGGAGGTGTGACTCTCTGTCAGCCTGGCTACAGTGCTGAAGAGAAACCTGGGGTTGTTTTTATTCTCTTCTATTAGTTTCGAATAGTAGGCAGCTCTTGCTTTGTGGAGGGCCTTATATGCTTTAACACTATTCTTCCAGTCTAGGAGATATTCAACACGGTTGCATGAGCGCCACTTCCTTTCTAGTTTTCTTGATACTTGTTTTAACTCATGTGTCTTGGAATTATACCACGGAGCTAATTTACTATGTTTTATATGTTTCTTTTTTAGAGGCGCTATTGAGTTTAATGTTAATCGTAATGAGTCTACAGAGCTATCGACGAGATGGTCAATCTCAGTGGAGCTAGGGTTTTTAATGAATTTGTTGTCTATATCGACGGATAGTACGGGTTTAAATGTAATCGGAATTATTTCCTTAAATTTAGCTACAGCACTATCAGGTAAACATCTAGAAAATGAGTTTATTAGTGGCATATATTCTGATAGTGAAAAATCGAAGGTTATTAAATTATGGTCTGATAGAATTGGATTACGTGGAAGAACCGTTAGATGTTCAATTATGACACCGTATGATAATATAAGGTCAAGTGTGTGGTTACAACAATGAGTAGGTTGGTGTACACACTGACTGAAACCAATTGAGTCTAATATCGAAATAAATGCTATGCTAAGACTATCTTTATTATTGTCAACATGAATATTAAAGTCACCGACAATAATAACTATCTGTTTTTAGGACTAGGTTGGATTAAAAACTCAGGGAATTCTGTTAAAAATTCAGTATAAGCCCCAGGGGCACGGTAAACTACAGCAAATATGATTGGCTGTTGGTGTTTCTTGGATTGGCGTGGAAGACTAAGAACAAGACATTCAAATGAGTTGTAGCTTAGTTTAGGTTTAGGATTAATTGATAGACTGGAGTTAAAAATAGCAGCAACTCCACCTCCTCGACCAAATTCTCTGGGAACGTGTGTATTTACATGACTTGGGGGAGTAGATTCATTTAGACTGACATATTCATCAGGATGCAGCCACGTCTCAGTGAGGGACAATAAATCTATTTTATGATCTGAGACTAGTTCATTAACTAAAATAGCCTTTGATGATAATGATCTTATATTTAAAAGACCACATTTAAGTCTTTGTTTCCTGAGTTGTTGCAGACGTTGTGTTAATTTGTATTAGATTTTTTTTTTGTGGAATTCTCCCTCTGTTATTGTTTGATTTAAATAATGTCATGGGATGGTGGACAGACACAATCTCTATGGGTTTGTGGTTGTGTGACTGACCCAGAGGGAGTGCAGAGAAGTGTGTAGCACTGCAGCTCTGCGTCCTGGTCCCAACTCTGGGTTGTCATTTAATAGACTGGGTAATATTCCTAGATAAGAGAGCTGCTCCATCCCAAGAGGGATGAACGCCGTCTCTCCTAACAAGACCAGGTTTCCTCCAAAAAGTTTGCCAATTGTCTACAAAGCCCACACCGTTTACAGGACACCACCTCGACAGCCAGCGGTTAAAAGACAACATGCGGCTAAACATGTCATCACCTGTTGTGTTAGGGAGAGGGCCAGAGAAAATAACTGTGTCCGACATCGTTTTTGCAAAAGCACACACCGACTCCACATTAACTTTAGTGAGCTCCGACATGCGAAGCCGGGAGTCGTTGTTGCCGACGTGAATTACGATCTTACTGTATTTACGTTTAGTTTTAGCCAGCAGCTTCAGTTTGGATTCGATGTCGCCGGCTCTGGCCCCTGGAACGCAATTGACTATGGTCGCTGGTGTCGCTAACCTCACGTTTTTCAGAACCGAGTCGCCAATGACCAGAGTTTGCTTCTCAACGGGTGCGTCGCTGAGTGGAGAAAATCTATTTGAAATGTGAGCTGGTGGGTCTTTAATCGTGGGCTTTTTAAGGGTAGCACTATGCCCCCTCCGGACAGTCACCCAGCCACCCTGGGCTCCCGTATGAAGCCGTGCATCTTCCGCTCCTGCAAATATTTCACAATAAAAAAATCAGTTTTTAAACAAGGGAATAGATTCCATCAACAGAAACGCTGGAGTGCTTTTATTTTTAAAAGGCATACAGAAAGTGTTGCAACCATTTGTTTGTGACATAAATTCATCAGATAAACATTAAAACTCAGGTAAGATCATTTTCTCAGTTTATTCTGCTGTGAACCACAACGTGTATCTGTTTATGACACAAATGCATTTACAACACTTTCCGAACCCGTTTCAAAGTAAAAGCACTCCAGCGTGTCACTTTCTGAAACCATTAATACGTTAATACGGGGCTTTGATTGTTATTGACAGACCGAAAGATGCGCATCTTCATACCGTAGAGTCTTGACATTTAGTTTAGTACATAAACCAATTTGTTCTTGATGGAAATGCAGTAGATAAACCTGCAACTCCACCGCCAGTAGCGGACACACAGCGCGTATGAAAAACAGACAACCGACACACAGCTGATCTGCGGCGCGACGACAGCCAGTGATTCCAGAGAGTTGGGGGATCGACAGTGAAGACTGAGATCAACCGGTCGATCTCGATCGACGGGTTGGCGACCACTGTTGTAGAGGGAAAAAAAACATTTACAAGGTACATGTTGAGTCAAAGCTTTATTAACATACAGCACAAATATTGTAAAAACACAACTGGCCTAGCCAGTGAAAAACTAATCAATGAATCTAATCTTACCCTCTTTCTTCTCTGTCGACTCCTGAACTTTTCAATGCTGCTGCAAGAGCTACAAAGTCCGGTTGGATGTACCGGAAGTTCCTTCATACTGGCTCATAGTATGTCTTAGTACGTCATAGTACGTCTTACAGGCAGCTGTAAAACAACATGAGTAACATGAGTATATTATTAATAAATGGAAATAGCCTCGCTAATTCACCGCTGGAAGATCCACAGTAGAAAACACAATTACTACACAGTTACTTACGTACAATGGCGTCATTTTCCACTGCAAATCCGGACTTGCAGTGAAAATGTGCTGTGACTGCCTCGTTGGGGGGAGGGGGGAGGGCTGTTAAAACATGATGAAATGGATCAGATAAAGTAAACCTAAATAATGTATTTTATACAGCACAGCGCGTCTCTTCTTTAATCTTACCCTTGCTCCGGTTTGTAGCACCTGCCATTTGCCTCAGGTGTGAAGACGATGGACAGTTTCCTATAAAATACAACAGGACAAAAAGTCACGTTTATGAAAAAACTTAACGAGAACAAACTCTTAAGTTTAAGCAGTTGGTACATATTTAAACATGCACTAGTTCTGCTCAAGCACTCAATGCTCTCTTCTTCTTTTAGCAACTTTCTCGCTAATCCCACAGTTTTTGTCACGCTATTCAGATCTGCCAGTTACTTAGCTTAGCATTTAGCAATAGCTTCTCTCTTTAGCTCAGCTCTTAGCGTAATTTGGGGATTGTGCGCCCGTCTTTTCTGCTACGACTCCTCCACACTGGGCCCTAGGATTTGCTGTCCATCACAGTCATCCTTTCCTCCAGGGAAAACATTGTGGTGTTGACTTCAGCAAGTTTTTTACACCGAAAACATACATCAAACCACGCAAAACAACAGACGCTTCATTCACGAGGCTGTGATTGGACGAGCTCTCCAACGTGATGACGTTAACGACTGATGTGGTATCTTCAGGAATGGACGTATTCATGAGCTGAGTGTGATTTCAGAGTAAAACTTCACATATGACCTTTTCACTTTTGAAGCAGTGGTTATAACAGTTTTTAAATTGTACTTTACATTTATATGGGATGAGTATGTGACTGAGGACCAGTTTAATCTTTCTGTTGTTAAGTTAATGTACTTACATGATTCTTGCTGCTCTGAGTTTGTGCCCTCAAAGTTGAATGCACTTATTGTAAGTCGCTTTGGATAAAAGTGTTGAGTGTTTTAATGGAATACTGGGAAAGTTTTATAACAATAGGAAAATTGAAGTCCAAATTATTGGAGTCAACAGCTTAGTATTCCATGGACATGTGAATATGCTGAGTTTTTCCCATTAATTTGGGAGGACAAATGTTAAGGACTTTGTCACGCAATGACACAGCTGACATGCTTTATGTGAAGCACAGTGTTTTGGTGTCAGCAGAAAGACTTCTTAGAAAACTGTACAGTGGTGCCACTCTCTCCATTCCAACAGATTTTCTTGGATGAGCTTGACAGACATGCGAATGTAGCGAGGTGGGAAAGCGGGGGATAGTGAGAGGTTGCCACAACGCCACCTGGGGAATTTCACCTCCAGGAAATAACTCAAATATTGTAAGTGCAACAGCACAGGTTCGTTTAAATCACGGGGCAAGAGACGTGTTTAACTAATAAACAAAGAACTTTAATATAACTCAAATAAATGCATAAATCAACAAGCAAAATGAAAACAAACAGAACACCAATTAACATGCAATAAAACGCTGGATAAGAGCAACACAGGGACAGGGCTGGGACTTACCACGGCGACGACAACCAAAGAAAAAGGGGAAGGATTAATAAACTCGCCACCCCTGACACAGCAAACCAACAAAACGGGTTGTGAAGAAAACCCCCACCAGGAATTGTGTCGCCACCTCAGGCCCACAGCACCTGACCAACAATAAAAGAATAATTAAAACATGTCCGCATTGAAACAACAAAACAAAACAGAACAAAACAACGAAATACCAACCAATACAAACGGGATTTAAAGGTTTCTAAAAAACTAGGCGTCCCTTTGTGGTGATCACTCCACGCGCCGTGAAGGTATAGCGTGGAGAGCCACAGTGCACGAGACAATACTTTAAGAACACACTTCCTTGGTCCTGAGCCCGGGCAGTCTTCAACTGTGGAGCCGTGCTCTTATCAGCTACAACAGTTCATTAAAAGTGTGATTTAGGATAGTGCAATTTCCGGTAAAAGCCAAAACAGCAGGTCCGTCTGAGACGTGGTGGCCAATGACGGCCGACGAAGGAGCAGGGCCTCTAGGAGGGCGAAATAAACAAATTTAATAATTAATATGACAACATAACTGAATTGGGTGAATAATGGGGCCATACGCACCACCCTGCAAGCCAAGGCACCGTCACAGCAACCCGGAGGGTGGGAGTTTCCCCCAGCCGTAGATGAGTCCAGCTGTTGCATGACATAAACAGTCAGCTGGGGTAAGAGAAGCAAGAGACGGCAGACAACGTTACTTACAAAGCAGACCCGCAACTGCACCCCGAAGGTCCCCCGGCGGAGCGATCCCACGCCAGCAGTCAGTCACGCTGCGTACGAGGGGGGAAAATTAGAGGAGGCGCTGGCTGTTGCACAACCACGCCGCGGCTACAGAAGTAGCTCTTCTGCGCTATCCACGACCCACCGGAGAGGAGCGGAAACGGAAGGAGTGCTGCCAAACACGGCCGCCTCCTTAAATACGGGACGCCTGACGTCGCCTAATGACTGGTGCGCCATTATAACAGGTAGAGCGCCCCGCAGCGGCAGGGAGGGAGCACGCATCTGGCTACACAATGTTAACAATGTATCAGATGTACCCTCAAATTGTATCACTGATTACACTCATTTGAGCATACTTACTTATATAAGAAAAAATCTATTCAAGCTACAATTTATGATTCTATAATTATACTAAGCCTGATGTATTTATAGGAGAGATTTTCTGAAAAGGGAGTTATTACCTTTTAGAAAATGGTGTAACCTCTGCACCACTAAGTGAAACTATACTGATTTGCATTTGTAAAGATCACAGTTTTCAATTTGCATGTGAAAGCCTCCCCTAGACCTAGGAGCAGGGGGTCAACTGCCAAGCTTCAAAGACTTATAAAATTGCCCGAAACTGGAACTCCACCTCAATTCCCGGCAGTTCCTGGCAGTTTTCTGTGCTGCCTGTGAACAGTCGTCAACCTGAACTTCCACACAAATTTACAGGGGCATTAACTGACAAAATATCTTCTTTTCATGCAGTGCTAGTTTCGTACAAGGAGTGTAATAACACTCCATCTTTCTGCAGTAATATTGTGATGATTCTGTGTTGGTTTTGTTTTTTGTTGGAGGTTTTTATGTGTTCTCTCTCCCCTTTCTGTTCTTTCACCTGCAGGGCATGTGTGTGGCAGGAGGCGTGGCTGGCTTCTCCTGCAGCAGACAAGGCACACCTGCTTCCACTCAAGTCATCAACCCGCAAATAAAAGCCTGGTCTTCACTCCACTGTTCTGCCAGATAATTCCGTTTCGATCTGTAATCCTGGGTGCCTTGCTGCTCACCTGCATTTGTGTCATCTGTGCAGAGTTGTTTGTGTGCTCAGCCCTCGTGCCGTCCCTGGGAACCTACTAGCCAGCCTGCTCTCTGCCTCCACTGCTGGCTCCTTTTTGCTTTCTGTTGAGCGATGAACTCTTTATTTTTTACCTATCTGTGTCAGTCTCTGCTTTGGGGTCCAAACAACACCAAAACATAACAAATATATTCCAAACAAAAATACATCCACCCCTACTCCTTCCCTCCTTTCACATCTAAGAGAGGCATATTCAACTATTCAGGAAATTCAAATTTGTCTCAACCATGTTTCCTGCATACAAATAATGTCTGGTTTATTGCTTAAATCTTTTATATGCTTTTTGAATTCCTGTCCATTGACCAACAAACTCCTAGCATTCCATTGTAGCAAAAATAACCATTGTTAATACTATTCAACCAATGCTTGCTCTAAACTTCCTTGGACAATGAGGTCATTCCTCACTTCCTTATGTGTCAGCCCGCTGATATCCAGGGGATGGACTGCTGCCTTTACAATTATTTGTATTCTCTCAGTTTTAGATTTAACCTCCATTGTAGCATTTACCACCCCTGCTATGAAAGTGACTAGCTTCTTCAAATCAACAACTATCTCTCTGTCTTGCTCTGATTCTTTTTTGGATTGCTTCCCTGCTCTGTTTCTCGCATCATTTCCTTCTATCCGACTCACCCTTTTCACAGCCTCTGCATACATGACCTTGCTCTGAACTCTTACCTGCTGTACTTCTCTTTCCCTTTTCATTACTTCACTCCCCCCATAAGCCACGCTATGGTTGCCACCACAGTTACAATTTGGTTTGTTCATGATACATTTTCCCATACTCTTGATCTTCCTCACATCTAGCACATCTTCTCCTGCCCTTGTATGTCTTTGCTCTGTTGGGATTATTACACCTTAAGCGTGGCATCATTAAATGGTGTGCCTTTGGGCATTCAATAAATTTGGCCATCAGAAAAATATTTATTATTAATATTACAAAGATGATAGTGATAAATGTTAATTATCATTATATTAAAAATGTACTACTCAAGACAGTTTGTCCTGCCTGCTACCTCTGAATATCATCGTCCAATCAGCAGCAGCGCCGAGCCCTATTTAATAGACTATGGGGCGATTTCCATGTGGCTGAAAATCGCCCCACATCGCTCTCATAGACTTTCATTGTAAAACGTTTTTTTTCAAACTGCAGGCACTGCATTCCCTATGACTTCCGGGATTGCATGCACTAACGTGATTTCGTCATACGTAAACTGTTACACGTGCACCCGGGCGGTCCAATCACGCTGTACCTATGATTATGCCACTGTCACAGTCATGGCTAACGGGAGCAACTCCATCGTGTCGCTAAAAGAAATGCCTTTCAGTCGTCGTAGCAATGAGGAAATATTGGCAACCAAAAAATAAAGACCACGCAGGCCGAATTTAAACATCAAGCAAGCATCTACAAAAGGAGGGAAATGTTATAAGCGGGGATTTCACGGAGCTGGTATGACCAGAAAACATGGTTAACAGGATGCGAACTAGCTAACGCCTTGTTTTGCTACCCCTGTATTGTATTTCAGCCCGATGGCAGCACGGACACAGCGTGGACAACTACGGGTGTCACTGACATGCATCATCTTCAGAGAAGGGGAAAAAGTACGAGACATCAAAGATGCATATGGACAGTGATTGTGTGTGATGTGACTGCACTCATATCTTTCCATTGGTTGAATCGTAAATAGTTTCATTCATTCCACAATGTCAGCCCCAGTTCCACTGCTCTTTATTCTGCTCTGTAAAGTAGTTGTCTTTACATCCAATGTTGAACCAATAAATGACCAGAAATTGAAAAAGTATTCTGATCATTCACTTAAGTAAAACTACCCCAAAAGAAAAATACTCTGTTACAAGGAAAGGTCCTGCGTACAAAAGTGTACTCAGGTTAGTATTATTAGTTGTTAGGGGAAAAAAATTCTTCCGAGGACAACAGACCAAAGCTCTTCATTAATATGCACAAAGGTAAAAATATTCAAAATAAAAGTACTCATAATGCAGAAAAATGTCCCCTGTGAGTTTTATATTATTAGGTATAATAGTATTGGATTAATTCTAATGCATTAATGTGTGAGTAGCATTTTTACTATTATAGTTTGTCATGGTGGAGGAGCTCACTCATCTCTATACTGTTAGTAGTTTATTTTACAACAATGCATTGTATTTAACTTGAAGTTTCTTTATAAAATCTGAATCTAAAAAGTAACTAGTAACTTAAGTAAGTTATCAAATGAAGTAAAAATAGTAAAAAGTAAAAATTCCTCTGAGATGTATTGCAGTAGAAGTATAAAGTAGCATTAAATGGAAATCATCAGGTAAAGTACAAGTACCTAAAAACTGTACTGAAGTACAGTACTTGTTGTAATTGTCCACACATACTGAAAGTATGTAGCCTAAGGAACAATCCCTGTCTTATGTTGTCATCTTGTGGATACTTTGTGATCTGCACTGCTATCTGTAGTAAATAGAAGGCGATGCCAACATTAATTTCTTTGTTTAATAACAACACAGCTAGCTACAAAATAAATGTTCTTGATTTGCTGAACCTTAAATAAAATGTCATCTGATGACTCACTTATTTTATCAATGGCAAAACATTCAAAGGTACTGATGGATGACATTTTATCAGTTGACCACAGCGGATTTTTCAGTCATTTTAGAGCCAAATTAATTTTATAATGAAGACCTGTCTACAAAATGATTGCACAGTATGTGGCCCAAGGAACAATCCTTGTCTTGGTGGTATTGCCATTTTTATTAAATTAACCAGGTGAAAACATAAACTTACAAACTCTTAAACTTAAAGCTGCTGCTGACTAGCTTTGCAGCTCAGTATTTTATCTGAATTACTATTTTGATACATTAATATGTCTTATTTGCGATGTCAAAATAATTGAAATTCTTTTTAAGGAAAAATGTTTTTACTCCACCTGTTGTTTGAAGTTTTCTGATATACATTACTTCACTAAAAAACTAAACGTACACTCAGAACTGAGTCAGAACTGTTTTTGTTTGTTAACAATGGAATATTAATTCATCCATATTTGCTTACTATATTTTGCAATTTTACCCGGTGTGCATAAACTACAGGCTATGAACTTCTTTTTAAGAAACGTGAAATTATTATCGGTATAACTGTTCTTATGATGTGCTGATTATGTTGAAACTAAAATTAAAAATCAGTTTCACTCATAAAAGACATCTCAAGTCATCTCTGGTTCTATCACTTTTTTTGTTGAAATTCTGTGGATGACAAATAATGCTGTCTTTGTAAAAAAACTAAGAAAAGTAATAAATTACAAGTATAGAGTTTAAAGTGCAAGGAAAGATAATTCTATAAGTAACAGGGGTGTATCTTGGTGATATTCATTTTACAATTTTTCATTCTATATAGACCAATCAGTGAATACTGCATGTGTTAAGTTTATTCACTGAAGTTTAGAAAAAACTTGTTCTGAATAGTTCTCTTATGATCAAAAACATTGATCTGAAGCTCAATTCTAAGGCATGGTAAATTGTTTTCGAATAAACAATAAATATAGCAACTTCTAAACAACCCATATCTATGTCAGGTCCCACCCTATTCCTGTTCAAGCCCCGCCCACTTCCGTGTAAGGATATGAATACAGATAATTTAGTTGGTTGAACAAATACAGATACAGATAATGGTGTACTCACTCATCCCTTTGCTTAGCTAAGTTTAATTATTAAGCCCAATTGTGTTACCAGTTCATCAAAAGGGGGAAAAGGTCCTTTTTGATGTGCTGTTTGAAGTCCAGTGAAGCAGTCTTGTTGGTTGTGGCTCCTGTTGTTGTGGTTCTGCTGGTCAGATCTTGTGTCGTGGCCAATGGTGAAGAAATCCTTAGGCAGGCTCTTGCGTCGCTTCCTTTTTGACATTACATAACATTTCATTTAGCTTTTATCCAAAGCGACTTACAATAACTGCATTCAACCAAGAATCAAGTAAGTACAATTTGCTTCAAATACGCCAAACTACAAAGTGCTACATGTACGTGCCATATGAGTGCAACTAAATTTAAAACAAAATTTGTTATTTTAAATTTATTTATTTTTTAATCCAAGGTGAAGTCGGAAGAGATGTGTCTTTAGTCTGTGGCAGAAGATGTGCAGACTTTCTGCTGTCCTGATGTCAATGGGGTGCAAACAGTCGTGATTTAGTTGAGTGGCTAGCTGTCCCTCGCAGTGAGGGAGCATCAAGCCGATTGGCAGATGCAGAGCGGAGTGGACGGGCTGGGGTGTAAAGTTTGAAGATGTCCTGGATGTAGACTGGACCCGATCCGATCAAAGCACAGTACGCAAGTACTAGTGTTTTGAAACGGATGTGGGCAGCTACTGGTAACCAGAGAAGGGAGCAGAGGAGAGGAGTAGTGTGATTGAACTTAGGTAGGTTAAAGACCAGTCGAGCTGCTGCATTCTGGATGAGCTGCAGAGGTTGGATAGCACTAGCAGGCAGACCAGCCAGGAGGGAGTTGCAGTAGTATAGGCATGAGATGACCAGAGCCTGGACCAGAACCTGCGCCGCCTTCTGAGTGAGAAGGGGACTTAGTCTCCTGATGTTGTGCAGCATGTATCTACAGGAGCGGGTTGTTGCAGTAATGTTGGCAGTAAGGGATAGTTGACTGACAAGTGTCACACCCAGGTTCCTAGCAGTCTGGGTGGGGGCTACCACGGAGTTGTCAAAGGTAATAGTCATGGGTGGGAGAGGGAGGAAAAGTAGTTTGGTCATGTCAAGTTTGATTTTCAGGTGGTGTGCGGACATCCACTGAGAGAGTCAGACAGGCAGAGATTTGTGCTGCTACCGGTGTTTCAGATTGGGGAAAAGAGAGGATTGGTTGGGTGTCATCTGCGTAGCTGTAGTAAGAAAACCCATGTGAGTGAATGACAGAGCTGAGAGAGTTGGTGTAGAGGAGAGGACCAAGGATGGAACCTTGAGGGACTCCAGTAGTGACAGGACAAGGTTCTGACACAGATCCTCTCCAAGTTACCCGGTAAGTGCGGCCATTTTTGACCATCCTCACACATTACTGTATATGCCACTATATATTATGTATATTACATATTATATCTGTACAGGAGAATAGTACCTGTCTAATTCCACAGATACTCCATTAAAGAGTACCCAAGGGCAGGTTATAGATAAAGGGCCAACCAACAGTATATTGTAGCGCTAGACAGCAAGGCACCAACTTCAACTCTCAACAACTTCAACTCTTTTGCGAAATTCACCTGTGGTAAGACAAAAGGACACAATGTGATTTAGGAATGCATGTTTTAGGCTTAACTATCAAATAGGATGCGAACACCTACATGTAACACAGAGAGTGACAGCAATTCTTGCCTTTCATGGATGTGCTGTTAGAATGGGTGACGCAAGTAGAGGAAGATATATGCAGATACTGTGGGAGACATCTTCAGACTTGGGGGTGACAATTGCTCATGTTGCTATCTAGCATTTGTATATTGTTGCACCTTCTGGTCTCCTTGATGCATCAAGTCTACATTAAAACCTTCTGCATACGACATCAGTTGCTGCCTGAGTTCTCCTTTCACCAGCTTCCAGAAAACTTCTCTCTAGAAAAGGTCTAGAAGGATGAGGACAGAGGAGAGAGAGGCTGCTCTATCAGTCTGAAGTGGCTCAGAGACAGCAAGGAGGGCAGCCTCAGTTGAGTGGCCTGCATTGAAACCAGACTGGTGAAGATCAAGAAGGTTGTTATGGTGAAGATAGGAGGAGAGTTGATTAAAGATAGCACGCTTGAGAGCTTTGGAAAGAAAGGGAAGAAGAGAGACAGGTCTGTAGTTGATTACTTCAGACGAGAGGGTTTACTCTTGCCTCCTTCAGAGAGTTAGGAAAACAGCCAGTTGACAGGGAAGTGTTAATGAGATGGGTGAGAAAAGGAACAAGGTGGGGAGCGATAGACTGGAGAATGTGAGAAGGGATCAGGTCAAGGGGGCAGGTGGTTGGGCCAGCATAGGTTACCAGGGTAAGAACTTGATTGGGAGACGGGTGAAAGAGGAAAGAGAGGGAGATGAAGATGAAGTTGATGGAAACGTAATTACAGAGGGTGGGTTAGAGAATGAGGAGCATATTTCATCTACCTTTTTAGTAAATTAGTTGACAAAGTTGCTTGGTAGAAGGGTGGAAGGAGGAGAGGGACTGGGGGGGTGGGGGTCAAGGAGGTTGGAAAAGATGGAGAAGAGTTTTGGGGGGTTGGAAAATTAGGATTTAACTTTAGTTTGATAAAAAGAGCTTTTGGCTGCAGAAATAGTCACACAGAAGGAAGAGAGAAGTGATTGATAAGTGAGCAGGTCATCAGGGTGTTTAGATTTTCGCCATTTCCTTTCTGATGCTCGCATAGTGGCTCTGTCTGCACGCATTGAGGACAGAATAGAAAGGAGAGTGTCTGTGGCCGAATTAGGATGCATGAGTGAGAAAGAGTCAGATGAAGGGAGGGCTGATAGAACAGAATGAGGCCAGAGAGGAGGGAGAAAGGGAGCGAATGTTGCAACGGACAGGTACAGAGTCTGTTGATGTGGTAGGGTTTTCAGATTGTGAGAGTGGGAGATAGTAAGAGATAAAGAAATGGTCTGAGACGTGAAGTGGGGTTACAGGTAGAGCTGTTTCTGGTTAAAATAAGGTCAAGGTGGTTATCAGCTTTGGAGGGCAAGGACTGAGTGAGAGAGCAAAGGAAGAAAGTAAAAGTAGTAGGTCAGAAAGTATACACATATTAAAATAAAAGGAAACAGAGCAGCATTATACTTAGCCTGCCCCGAAAGACTCCTTTGTCTTTATCCTCCGAGTCTTCATCTGACAAGTCTTCACTGACGCTTCAAACTAATCTTGATTTATAAACACCAGAGTCGACGATGGTTGGCTAAAGCTGTGCTGCCCACACACCCTGCTAATGAGTCAAATCAGGCACCTGGTGGTAATGGCCCAGCAACAGCAAAAGACACTTCTCACCCTAATCAGTGAAGAGGTGAGTTTAATAAAATCTCCTAATTTACCAAAAATGTACTACTCACAGGTAGAAAGAAAAATAGAATTTAGCCCTTGACAGAATTGGCTGACATTTGAGTGAAAATCCTAGCTCATACAATTCAAGGTAAGACAGAACAGTACAAACATGCAAGCTAGTTAGCCTAAGACAGCAGATACAGTAGTATTCTAGCAGAGAAGCATATTTAAAGAATATACTCAGCCTAAATCCAAGCAGTCCAGTAGTATGAGCTGCATTGTTGGTTGCTTTAATTTGAGTGGTGTCAACTACTTGAACATTAAATAAATAGATCGCAGGATGTTTTTTCTTTAATTTCCTCTTCATTTCAAAGATCTAACCATGTCTGAATGTGAAGTATTGTGTGTGAAAATATCAAAATCTATGCAACTGTTCCACACACACAATCCATTAACACAGATTACACAATCTCGGAATAACCACAAACGAAACATGTATAGTAGGATAAAGCGACTTTTATTTATTTATTTTTGACATTTATATAAACAGTGGGCAATAAAAAGTGACCATCCACTGTTGGTTGCCCAACACAGCTGCAGTAGAACCAGCTCTCACACAGTGTACAAGCAATCTAGAAGTAGAAAAAATAAATAAAATGTATGGCAATACCATAAGTAAGACATGCATCAACTAAAAGTGCTCAAAATCTGCCTTACCCATTGCACATCTTTGTCATATACACTGCACACTCGACATAGGCCGGACAAATCATCTGTTCATTATACATAGTTATGTTATTTTCTCAAATAAATAGCTCTTGTTTTACAATAACTAATAAAAACAAATCAGAAACCCACCTGTTTCTTGGATTAGCCTTTGGCCTATCTGCATTCTGAGAGTTGTGATCCCCTGCTTAAAAAAGATGACATCCAAGTCCTCTTCGTTTAAAATGATGTCTGCTAACAGGAACAATAAACAAGTGGAAAACACAGGGATGTGTAAATGGTCCTATCGTTTTTGTTGTGAACTGATTGATTCAAAGCACATTTGCGTACTTTATACACAATTGTGCCACATGATGTTCCATTCATCATGGTGAGAGTTTGCAATGGTGTCACAGGACCAGCGGGAGCAGTTGAGGCCTTGCTGCCTCATTAAAGCCCTGTGTAGCAGGGAGCACATCAATTTCTGAATAAAACCTCATTCAAAAATCAGTGAACCCCCTCCAAACCATGTCATCTTTCTGTGCCCCAAATGGTACCACATTCAGGGAGCGTCTCTGTTAAGGATACATCCCCTGGACAAAGTAGAAAAAGGTAAACAAGGAATTATTCAAACAACAGGAGCTTTATATTGTGATTATAACCAAAGCCCCTTACAGTTAGTGTCCAATGTTGGTGCTCGCAGACAGCTCCCACCACGACATCATAGTCCAGGGGATCTGGGATATGAAGGTTCATTTATGCAATATAGTACACAGAAAATTAATCAGGTTTTCACATGAGCAATCTGCTCTAATGAGATGCAGAATAAATAAACATAGTACAAAGAAAAAATATATAGGCCTACAAGTAAAGGAGAATGATTTTAAATCCTCCCTAATATTCAGTGTGATCACATTTATCACTTACCTTCCTCGGGCCTTAGCTCTTCCCTATTTGGTATGAATCAAGCAAAAAGCCGCTGCCTTTGCCTGCCACAGTGAAGTGCTTCAGTACCAGGGTGAGGTATGCATTTAAGATCTGTAATGAAATCAAATTTGAACCCACATGTTAATACAATTTTCAAATGCCGAAACCTTTGCTTACCTCAATTTCAAGTTTATCTGGACAAAAGTTTTCCCGCCGGTTGTGCGTAAACAACTTGTATGGACCTATCTTGTTCCACAACACCTCTGATTTTTCTCCAGCCCAAATCTTCTGTACCAGTATGTAGAAAAAAGTTTACAAATAATAATTTTGCTCATTATTTGCAACTACTGTACCTGTTTCCAAATTGTCTGACTGGATTTTGGTACAAACTGTTGCAGGGACACACACTGCTAAAGATGCGGGTGCGAGTGAGACGACGGTGGTGTGGGCAGCAATCATGAGGTTAAGCATCATAATTTCCATCTTTACCACAATACACACATTACATGTACATGTACTTTCCTACATACCACATACTTACTCTTCAGGAACCCCAGTAGGGTACCTTGCCTCACAGCCAAACATAAGGAAATAGGGGGAGTAATTGCTGGTAAGTTGCTTCTTGGTCCTGAGAGCAAACAGTGTTGCCTGAGGGTGGCCATCCCAAGTGTTGGGTTTGTCACTCACCAATTAAGTCAAGGTCCTTTAAGGTATAGTGTATGGAAAATTTAAAAAATGTATCTTAAAACCTGGATGACCTGCAATTTTCTCTTATTAAACTCAGATAAAACAGAGGTTCTAATACTTGGCCCTAAACACCTTAGAGATATATTATCTAATGATGTAGCTGCGCTATAGATGACATTGCCCTTGCTTCTGATGAAACAGTCAGGAATTTGAGAGTCATCTTTGATCCAGATTTGTCCTTTGATTCTCATTTAAAACTAATTTCTAGGACCGCCTTCTTCCACTTATGTAACATCTCAAAAATCAGACAGGTCCTGTCTCAAAAAGATGCAGAAAAACTAGTCCACGCCTTTGTTACATCCAGACTTGATTATTGTAATTCCTTATTATAAGGCTCCAGCAGTAAGTCGTTAAAAACTCTGCAGCTTGTCCAAAGTGCTGCAGCACATGTCCTGACAAGGACCAGGAAAAGAGACCACATTTCTCCTGTATTAGCTTCACTTCACTGGCTTCCGGTTAAATCTAGAATAGAATTTTAAATTCTCCTTAACTACAAGGCACTTGATAATATGGCACCATTATACCTCAAAGAGCTGATAGTACCTTATCAACCCACTAGAGCACTGCGCTCCCAGAATTCAGGCTTGTCGTCCCTAAAGTCTCTAAAAGCAGAGTAGGAGCCAGAGCTTTCAGCCATCAAGCTCCTCTCCTATGGAATCATCTCCCATTTTCAGTTCGGGAGGCAGACACCATCTGTACGTTTAAGAGTAGGCTTAAAACCTTTCTTTATGATAAACTATGTTATAGTTAGAGCTGTTCCAGGCTTGTCTCGGACCTGCTCTTAGTTATGCTGCTAAAGGTCTAGAATGTCGGGGGACACATGGCACACGGAGCTTCTCTTTCCTCTTCTCCCTCCTTATCACATTAAAGAAATTAATATTTCATCAAAACATGTTACTCACTTGACTTCTTCCCCAGAGTCCTTGTGCTTTATCGTTTGCAAATCCTGGGCTGCAGCTGCGGCCACATTGGGATCATATTGACGGATCCTGTATTGTGTTGGCATCTGATTGTGGATAGTGGTGGTGGACCATGATCGAGGTGACAGTTGATGGTGGATCCTGATGGTGGCAGTGGATCATGACGATGCATGTGGATTATGGTGGCATCTGACTGTGGTGGTGGATCCTGTTGGTGGTGGAAGCTGATCGTGGACTATGATTACAACAAGACTGCTTGATATACAATATGTCTACTCAGATACTACCATTACTAACAATAATTCATCAATTAATTTACCTTCCATTATGCTACAAACTGTTTATTCTAACCAATGCTGTAAATACTCTTATTTTGCTGATGTTCTCCGTTACACGTGGCATCTATTGCACTTCTGTCCGTCCTGGGAGAGGGATCCTCACATGTGGCTCTCT
Organism: Hippoglossus hippoglossus; assembly: GCF_009819705.1. Taxonomy (NCBI): domain Eukaryota; kingdom Metazoa; phylum Chordata; class Actinopteri; order Pleuronectiformes; family Pleuronectidae; genus Hippoglossus; species Hippoglossus hippoglossus. The sequence continues at coordinate 29,018,719 of NC_047159.1, forward strand.
CTGAGTTTTTACGTTCTTTTACTGTTCATAGGTTTTTTCTTTTAGTAGATTTTCCTTACTGTTGTTGAGGGTTAAGGGCAGAGGATGCCACACCTTGTTAAGCCCTATGAGACAAATTTGGATTTGGATTTGATTGATTGATTGATATTTTCAAAACCTAGTAGTATTATGTATTTGAAATAGACAAATAATGAAAATGAATAAATATGCAATATTTATGATCAGGACTGAAATTGGTTTAAGAAATTAAGTCATTGTAAGTGAAAAATAATATCAATGTGTAAATTGCTTATAGCAGTTTTACTCCTCGGCCAAACTGGCTGCAGAACATCTGCGCAGTGGTTGTGCTGTGTGCCGTGGTTGTCTGTTGTTCACACTGGCAGCATGTCTGCTGTGGTTCTGCAGTGGAGATGCTGGTATAACTACTGTATTACCTTGAATAAAACCTGGGATATGTACTTAAATAAATGCCAGGACAATAGCCCTAAGCCGTGCATTTCCAGTCCCGCAATATCAAAACCTTGTTAAGACAAATTCAGTCAACAGAAACACTGGAGTGCTTTTATTTTGAAACGGGTATAGGAAGTGTTGCAAACATGTTTGTGACACATTCAACAGATAAACACTGAAACGCTGCTAAACCGCAGCTGAACTGCGGCTGAACCGCAGGCAGTGTGGCCGCTCGATCTGTTAACATGGGCACGAAAAATTAAAAGCAAGCCGTTCCCCGGCCGTTCCGCAGACAGTGTGGCCCATTAGCAAATCCGGCACAAAACATTTTTTCATTGTCTGTTCTTTTTTAAATACATCATTCAGAAATTTATCTGCACCTATTCTGTTTTGTATATATGCAGGTAAACTCAGAGTCTTAGCTTTATAAGGATAAGGATAAACTCTAACTTTATGGAACATCCCCTCAATGTCTGCCATGATGGCAAACTGTGCCTGGCGGAAGCTCAGGAGAACACCAAGAAGTGAGATGGCTAAGTCAGGTCCTTGTAAGAGTTCATTGTTAAGTGATGTTCCTTTATATGAAGATGCACAATCCAATACTACTCTGATTGTCTTTTTGCGTTTGTGGTACACCCCATGGGGGTGTATGAACCACTTTTCCATCATTTTTCTGAAGGTCCTTTGATGGCCCCTTCTCTGCATAGCCCTTGATGATTGAGTCTTTCATAAAATCCATGTACTCTTTTGCATAAGCAGCACCTTTCTTGAATTTCCTAACGAGATAATGTGCTCGCTGTTCAGCTATGTGGTTAGTTTTGGGTATGATGACATTGCTATTATGAAGTGGCAAAGGTAAGTAATAATGATTATTTTTCAGTGCAGCTGCACTTGATACCAGCTGTAAGAAGCTGCGGTCCTCAGTTGACATTTGAGGTTTTCCCAAATATTTTCTCTCTTGGAAATCATGGTGTACTGGTTAACAAGAAGGTTTTTCAGATGTTCAAATGAAATGTGGTTTACTGAAGCCACAGGCCTTCCAAATCTATCCACAGCTGAAGATTTTTGTGGTCCAGCGTTGGCACCGTTACCGTGGCTATTTATAATCTGCCAGGGCTCCATTGCCTCTGGGACATCTACTCCAATTAAGAGTTCCACATCTGCACCAATCTCTTGCAGTGGTATTTCCTTCAGGTAAGGCCACCTGCTGAGGTAATTTCTCACTGATTTCATTGTTTGAGTATATGTTTTATGGAGTTCAATAAAGTTATCCCCATCTAAATCACCAACTTGTAGTCCAGTTACTTCATAACTATTGACTGGTTTATTTTGACCCATTGCTTGCAGGAGAACTATAGTCTTTCATCCAGTTGCATTGAGTTTTCTGGTTCTCAGAACAGAATGTTGCTGTACTGCCAGGGTCAAGAAATGCATAGGTCAACAGTGTTTGCTGCCTTTGGTAGCTTTAATTTGTACAGGTAATTTTGAAAGTTTTCAGTCTTTTCCTGCCCTGATGTCCTCCTCCTTCCTCAATGAGACAAGAGTTCCACTGACTAATCTTTTGGTTTGATTGATACGTTTCTCGTTTAATTCATTCTCTGCAGATTTATGAATAGGCAGTATGCTAGGGTGCTTTCCTTGACAATATTGGCATGTCATCCTTCTTTTACAGGTTTTACTTATGTGTCCCTTGGTTAAACAGCCAAAGCAGATACTATTTGCTTTTAGCAGATGCACCTTAATATCTGGGGGTTGAGCCCTTAACAATTCACTCTCATTTAATGAACGTTTAACTGTGCTACAAATGCAACAGTTACCAATACACATATTGATTGTCAGGTTTTCAGGTTGTTGATTCTTTGGCTGACTGGCAGTTTGACTCTCGCTCATTCCAATTGCCATGGCAAAGCAACTGCTTTTACCTCCGTTAAATTTTTATTCTGTTGCTGTGTTACCTTTTGGGCATAGAATTCTGAACATCACCAAAGAGGGTATCTTTAAGAATGCAAGCTTGTTTCTCAATAAATGCTAACAGGTCAGTGAATTGGACCTGTTTTTTTCTTTTCCAAAAGCACATATGATGTAGTCCTCCACTTTTCCCTTTTTACAAGAAATATATATTTTTTTAATACGATGAGTTTTAAAGTAGATGCAAGATTCAGTTCATCCATTCCTTTTAACTCTGTCATAGCATAGCCACATCTTCTAAGGTAAAGGGCATAGGCATGCAATTCATTTCCATCATCAGACTTTATATTGCTCCAGCTGATGGCTTTCTCCATGTACGCATTTACGATCTCCAAAGTGGATTTTCAGAAGTCACTGAGGCTCAGCATAGCCTTTGTTAGCTTCCATGTGGCCACTAGTGTATTGTTCAAGGAAATAAAGTCCATCCTCATCATTACTAATTTTATTTTCAATACCATGCTTAAATGCACACATGAAGATTTGAAAACTTAAAGGGTCACCATCAAACACTGGGATCTGTCTGGATAGAAGTGAGGATTGTTTTTGTTGCAAAACCAGTAGATCTGCAATATCAATTTGTCTCTGGATCAGTTAGCATATCTTTTTGTAATCACTAGAGTCTGTTTCCTCAGAAGAGTCACTCTCTGGGTCCTCCTGTTCCTGCACTGGATATTGTTCATAGGTATTTAATTTAGGTGGATGGGGCAAGTCTCTGAAGAGGTGTTTTAGGTACAGCTCCCAATTCTGTCTATTTAGCAGGTGAGAATTCTACTTTGTCCACAGAACCATTGTGTTCTTCCATGTGACTGTCCAAATACTCATTCATACCAGTCTTTTCTTGTACTGTTGATTGACCTTTACAACTTTCCTGAAAACTGTCCAAAACCATTAGTTTGGCATCCTCAGCAGCAATGTCCGCCTCTAGTTCCAGTTTCTCTAATTTAGCTTGTAACATGTTTTCCTCCATTTCCACTAGTTTTATTTTGACAGGCATCCAAATATATTCTTATCCATCAGTTTAGTTGATATTTTTTCAGTTGACAGTTCATCTCATTCGTTACTCACTGCACATGGATCCAGGATTTAGCTGATTACTGCGCACTCCGGGCGCTCCGTCTACGGAAGTGTCCAATTTCCATTCATAAGAATCCAATGGAGATTCTACTCGGCGATGTCTCGTTATTCCATCAACAGGTTTTTCCAGCGGATCTGGAGTCTTTGACTATGTGGTGGCCTGTTATTTGATTTTTATTCTCTGCCACTTTAACGGGCTCCGCTTCTTGACTCACACATTAAGACAAAGTCAATATCATAACGCTGCAGTCGTCGATTCTGTTGCCTTTCGGTAAATTTATTTTAGTTTAAAGCAAAATGAACAAACATGTCTAATTCCAGCGTGAGGTCAAAGATTGTACTGATGCCCCATTCTACAAACATTTCCTCCAGCTATGCTGAGAACCTCAGTCCCCTCCCTCCTTCCTTCTATCACAGCTGATCATCATCTGATTAATCACAATAAACAATTAACAATAAATTCAAAAATAATTTGTTAATTTGACATAAATTTTGAAATCATAATCATCCCAATTAATTACCAGTCTTGTGAGAATATATTTCATAATAAACACAAAGAATTGGCTCAGACACATATTTAGTGTTGGTGTTCATTGTTAACTTAAAGTGAGCGCAGGTCAGCAGGGGAGTGAGGAGGGAGGACATACGGGCGGGTTATACAGCACAGAATGTAACGGAAAGTAGACAGTTCGTGAATGCACGCATTGACAGAATTAACCGACATGAGCAAGATTAAATCGGTTAGAGGTTATAAATGTCGGTTTTAGTACATTTTGGATTAATTGCCCAGCCCTAATTTACATACAGTATATTAATCAACTCCTGAAGCCAGTCATGGTTATTCTTTCTGCTGTCTTGTGGTAGAACCAGAATTTTAATCTGCTTGGGCTTGGGCTGCTTCACCACTGTGTCATTGTTAGCTTCATAAAACACAATATTAAAGAAATCAAATGACGCAAATTCTGTGGTAACCAGCATTGCCACTGAGGTTTACATGACCAGCCACACACTTTCAACAATCAGAACCTTTTACTTGTTTCTGAAGTCTGTGTGGCATTGTTTGTGTTCACAGTAATCAATTTGGTGGCAGGAGAGCATAAATGTTTAATATGAACCCTGACCATCTATTTCCTAACAAAACATGACATTATCTCTTAACTGTGGTGATAAAAGAAGCCAATAACGTACTTCTTCTAGCCAGCTGCATAAGACACAATACTTTTCTAATGTATGTCACTTTAAAGACACCTGTATCTGTTTGATGAATGATTGGTCCCTTTCAGATTTTCTACTTCGTCCAGTGACCTGGGCTCACTGAGGGAACCTAAGCTGCTCTCAAGCTTTCAAGAGGCTTTCTTGCTGCACGTTCCTGGAGGCTCCTGTAGATTCATCTTAGATCTGCAGAAAGAACAGTCAGGTAATCAGAGACCCCTTTTAGACCTGGTATTAACAGCTGCAAGTACAGGTCTGAATGCACGCAGGACACATTGAAGACTCATTTGAAAGCCAGACACGCAGACCACACTAGAAGGTGGTCTAGGACGCATGTGGCCTCATTTTTTTAGCTGTGTCAACACAAATACATCCTGGGCCACTGAAGGACAGCCTACTCAGATGACTTCTCTGTCCTGCTACAGTTTCATTATGATCCCAAAGTATTGTTAGACTTCACAGTGTTTGCCAAACATTCATTAATTTGTGGCTCAGTTAAAATATAACACTGATTACCACATTTTCTTTTATCCCTTTAAATAAATAAAATCGTGTGTCATTGTAATGCTCTATGCATTAAATCACCCTACCCTGCTCTACCCTGTGTGGCCGTTTCTACCCCATAACCAGGGGTTGTGTACAGCAGAGTCCTGCACCGGGTCAGTTACCTGCCGGATAACCTGAATAAGGTTGTGTAAAAAATATATTTATGGAAATTCACAGGGTACGGGTAAAAGTGAACTAAATGGTTGCAGGTAGCGGGTGATGTTATTGTTTTCATTGAAATTGGTAATGAAAAAATGTTAAATGTTTTATTGTGAAAGCCTTGCTGCTAGCTAGTAGATCAAAATGGATGACAGAGACAAAAATAGTAAGTGGTGAATACCAAATTGTGGACAATACATCATCGAGAACCAAGTCGGACAATTGAGACAAAGTTTGTATAATCAAAGACTCTGAGAACAAATTTGTCAGTGGCTTTGCTGCTTATAAACGATGCCAAAAAGTAATAGCTTTTGAAAGCCGAAAGCTAGGCACTTCATCACTGAGGAAACACCTCGACAGCTGCAAGAGCACAGGTGCTACGCTAATTGACAGATACTTTTTCAAGAACACAACTCTCAAACCACCAAAAAGGGGGGATGCCATCACCCAGTTGCCGGTAAAATTTGTGTGCCGGGACATCAGATCGTTAGAAGCTGTGTCTGGTTCGACAAAACATCATTCCGGACCTGAGGACGCAGATGACTGAAGGCAACGGGGCTGTCACTTTGGATATGTGGACAGATGATTTCCATAAAATAGGTTATCTTTGTGTCACACAGTATGTATATGTGTATTACATTAACAATAAGTGGGAGCTGACTGAGCAAGTGCTTTGCACTTCAGAGTGGGACAGTGCATTACGCAAAACAGCAGATAACCTCAGACCAGCTATAATAAACAACTGCGTCATGGATGCAAGTGGGTGCGAGTTTTGATGAATTCTTCTCTAAACTGGTGTATGTGACTGAACATAGTGGCGGGCCTCCTCTCTGTTACTAGGCTTAGTTGTGCCGCACACATTCTGAACACAGTGCACCACGCTTGGGAAGCCTGCAGAAGATGATGTCTTTGGCGATTAAGTGAGTAACATAGGTAGTGTTCTATTCTGCCAAAGAGGCAATTTTGGCTGACATGTTCTAATGGCACAGGCAAACATATAGGGACTATTGACGATGTTGTATTTCTGCACAGCAACCTCTGTCTCAAGAGCAATGACATGTCAGCATGAGAATAGCAAATAGCAACAAAGCTGTTTATTGATTCTGCCACATTCGCTGCTGTTAATTATAATAGTTTCTACATTTTTAAATTTCGCAAGTAAAAATAAAGTGCTTTGAAGTGAGTGACTGTTTAGCCTGTGTTTAATCACGGGTCAGTCGCGGGTCTTATATTAATTAGTCAGGGCAGGTCCATATTTTAGTTCTAGCTAACTTTGGGTAACGGGTTGGTTATGGTACGGACCTTTGCGGATGCGGGTGGGTACAAGTTTGCAAAACTGGACCCGTGCATTACTCTGGTGTACAGGCAATGATGCCTAATTAGGACTGTTGTCACTAATTTTACCAACATTTCATACCCCATAGGCAACTCTTTGTTAAAGATCATGAATCATTAGGATAAGGCATGCGTGAAGTGCAGTCATTGTCCAATGCTTGATCTCTTTTGAGTAAGGTTAGTAGGTCATGTCACTACTTTCTTTTTACAACTCTTCAGTTTTTCTACCTACGATCTCTCTTTAATAGGTTCTTTTCGGGTCAACCACATTTTGGAACAGGTCTAATTATTTCCAAGTCTGCTTTGGCGGGCCCCACATGACTTGGATTTCTCTTTTTTTGTAAACAAATTCATTGGGTCCAAAATTGGGAACCAGTAAAAACTTAATTCAAGCATTTTGCCACGATTAATGATTTGATGAAAAACGTTCCTATGACAGGAAATTCAGCCAGTGGGGGATAAAGTATTATTACTGTCACTCTCCTCTCTATGCCTTTCTTTGTGTCCTCACATTTACAAACACACTGACACAAACAAAAATAGCAAATAAGGACATATGTTTCCTTTATGTTGTACCTTTCAACAGAGGTAATTGAACCAAAGGATGAACCAATTGGTTTGGTTTTACTAGGTTGTGGTGTTGATAGAAGTCACCATTGACAGTGTATATGATTTTTTATGTAGACCTGGGAAAAGCTCACAGGCATAAAATGACTAAATTTGTAAATGAGTGCTTCTCACCCTTACCTATTGTGTGTCATGTGACTCTTCACCAGATGTCCAGCAGCCAGAGCAGCCATCAGTGAGAGCTCTCCGGCCAGCACGGTGGCACATACAACCCTGGCCAGCTGCCGGGCATTCTCTCCTGGACAGTCCTTACTGGCTCCCTGCACGCCCAACATCTGCACGCACACACACACACACACACACACACACATACACAAAATGTGCATTAATTGTTGGTGAACCTGTAATAAAAGACATCCTCTGCCCTTAACCCTCAGCAAGAGTAATGAAAAACAACAAGAGAAAACCCGTAGAAAAACATAGAAACCTCAGAGAGAGACAAATGTGAGGGATCCCTCTCCCAGGACGGACAGAACAGCAATAGATGCTGTGTGTTGAATGCACTTATTGTAAGCGTCAGCTAAATGAAATGTAATATAAGGTAATGTAATGAAGGGAGACGTATTGACAATTGTAACGATAATGTTATTATAAAAAAGGGAAATAAATCAAGGAAAGGAAAAATTAATGGGTAAGTTCTTAAATTCAACATGACTGTGTGATCTCATCTCATTACTCAGTATAATGAATAAAATATGCTGCAATTCTTTAACTTGAACAGATGCTTGTCTAAATGTAAGTACAATATTGTATTAAATTAAATTGTATTTGCACAGCCACAAATCATAGCATACATTATTTCAAAGCACTTTACATAGTGAGATCAAGGCGTTACAGGTATATAAAGTTATAGAGAAACCCTATATTTCCCACAACAAGCAAGCACTTTTGGGACTGTGGAGATAAAAACTCCCACATTAACTGGAAGAAACCTATAGCAGAACCAGACTCAATGTGGCCAGCCATCTGCCTCGACCAGTTGGGGTGAGCAGAGAAAATGGGGAAGAGAGGAGACGTGGGTGGAAAAGAGGAGAGAGAAGAGAGAAAAGGGGAGGGCAATGAGAGGCGGAGAGAGAGGAGAGAGAGGAGAGAGAGACCAAGAACAGTTGTGTAACCATCATTATAAAGTTCTGTCGGACTGGTTGTTTTAAGAAAATAATAAGAGTGACATTTATAGATGTAATGAAAGCAGCACCAGTTAATAATAATAATGATAATAATACATTTTGCTGATATCAGCCTTCCTCTCTATTTCTTTAAGTAAAAAACTTTGTATAACGTTTGTATAATTTGAGTTAACTCATAGCCGAGACAAACATACGTGCGGCAACTGTAACCCACATTAAAATATAACAGATAGATGATTAAATCATTTATAATGTTACTCCACCAGAACCTGGAACTGGTCCTGTAGCTTACAAATTTGTCGAGCAAGCCAGGAGTGGTCAAAATATATATTAACTAGCAACCAATGAATCGGATGACAATATTTCCACCAAGTGTTAATCTTCCAAACTCAGTCCTAGTTAGTGGCTTAAAAAGCAGAGACAACAACTTTAAGACTTTCTAAAACAGTATAGTTCTATTCAGAGAACAATCCCAGTGCCCTAATCTGAATCAGGCTCACAGCTTATTGTAGAGTTTACATATGGCACAGCTGTACAGACATCATCATCATCATTGCCGTACAAGCTTGCCAGTAACACTGAGAAAAACATTGCTTACCATATCAAGGCCTTAGCAAGCATATAAACACCCACACTTAGCCAATCAACCACAGAAATATATCTCACAGTGCCGAAAGGGATTGCAAAAATTGAGTGGCAATGACTTTGCGGATGTGCTGAGAGAAGAGCTTTCTTGCATTAGTGAGACGGGTGGTCAAATTGATTTGAGGAAGACCAGGAGGATGGCACTGCAACAAACTTAGATGATCAAGAACATGCTGCTGAGATTGAAGCTCAGGAGAGTCCTCAACCTAGTCTCTCCTAGGCTCTCTCCCCACAACATGTTCATATCCCTGAAAATGACCCAGCACCATCTCAACACCCGCCAAGAAAAGACATAGCCCACTGATTTTTACAGACCTCTTTCTGTCTGACCTGCAGAAAGTTGATGTTGGAGATATAGTAAAACATGTGTTTGTGTGTACCTGGAGGCAGGCTTGCTGTGGTGCCAGGTTGGTGCCCCCTCCTATAGTGCCCAGCTCTATAGAGGGCATGGTGCAGCTGATGTACAAGTCTTCCCGAGTTGGCCCTGTTGCCTCCATCAGGGTGATGCAGTTACTGCTGGTCACTGTTTGGGCAGGATCCTGGAGGACGGACACACACACACACACACACACACACACACACACACACACACACACACACACACACACACACACACACACACACACACACACACACACACACACACACACACACACACACACACACACACACACACACACACACACACACACACACACACACAATATTGACACAAGAAAACATTGAAACACACACACTGATGCACAGTATTTCTTAACAATTACTTCACCTGTCCACAGGCGATGTAGATAGCAGCCACAAGGTTGGCTGCGTGAGCATTAAATCCACCAATGCTCCCTGCCATAGCGGAGCCCACTAGGTTCTTACTGACATTCAGCTCCACCAGAGTTTCCGTTGTCGTTTTTAAAACCTGCAGCAGCGCAGGGAGAAGTTAATATGAGATGATGACTATTGAATGGGAAACAACTTAAGGTTAGATGAAGCCATATACAACTGACATGTTCACAATGTTCAAATCTGTCTTCAGACAATAGACATCGAGTATCTGCTTAAATTGCTTCAGTATAGAAGTCCCTCAATGTTTCCATGCTGAGCAGCAATGTAGGGATGGTGCACTATCTGCCCCCATCACTTAAAATGAATGTGAAAGGAAGGGATCTTTTACATGTGTGTATGGACAGGAGAAATTTGGAGGGAAGGTATTTGTCATATGTTCTATAATTGCCTCCTGATTGTGCTAAATGCTTTGGGTTTGACTGATTTAATAAGGGGGTTTAACTCTAAGCTAATTACGAACAGCTGAGTTAAACTTTTTATTGTGTTTGCATAGATTAAAAATGTTGATCCTTCTTCCTTTTAGCAAATGTCAGAAATCAAAATCTATTGTTACATGAATTGGAAACCAGATTATTTCCTGCAACATTTTATGATTTTCACGGACTAACAGCAGTAGCTTTTCACAATACTTATTACTTCCTTTTAAAATGTGCAAGAAGTCAATGCCAACAACAGTAAGCAGCATTCTTAGTTCTGGCTCTGCCTACCTCTCTAACCACTTTAGCAGGGATGGTGGCATCACAGACAGCAGACTTGCCTCTGCCTTCAATCCAGTTGATGGCAGCTGCTTTCTTGTCAGTGCAGTAGTTCCCACTGACAGCCACCACCTGCACCTCTGGGAAGTGCTGTTGAAGTCTGGTCAGAGCCTGTTCTGTACCCTGCAGATCAGTCAAGCGTGAATAACCATACGTGAGATAGACTAGGATTGTATGTCTTACATCAGCGGGCAGCAAGTCAATTTGGCAGCAAGGCATTTTTTTTAGCCATTAGCTGGTGGGCCAGAACACAATCAAAGGCTAATTCAAGAGACAAAATGTTGCTGGTTTTGAAGCAGCTTTCATAGTTGAGCTTATCCACACAACGCTTGTTACACAAAGAATAGATTTTTTTTTTTTTTAAAGAACTCAACAAATAAAAAAGGCAATTACCTATCTGAGTAATGTACAATCTGTTTAATCTTCCCTTTCCATAATACAAGATATATTCGAATTTTAAGAATGACTTGACTGCTTTTTGATACACTCCAGAGTCTATATTATTCTAACAATTATTAGTCGTAGCCTACTTCAGAATTAATCTGAGCATTAGGGACCACTCATCACACAGGCCTTAAAGAATGTATCATAAAATACTGTAAAATATTTTTATATCTGCATGCTGGATGTTGTGTGCAAAGTTAAGTTAGAAAACTTTGCATTAAAATTATGCCCTATGTGACAAATTGTGATTTGTGAATTTGATTGTTTGATGAGGCCAATAGTGTAGCAAAATTATTTGAGTGTGGAAAGAGAAAGAATCTGCAAATGCAGGTTTGAGAATGTATACAGGAATGTATACAGTAAATGTGTACTCAGAATATGTGTATGCATAATCGGATTTGTAAACCTTTAATTTGTAAATCTGTAAAATGTAGACATATAAGGATTTATTACATATTCAGGGATCTATGTTCTGATTTGTCTACACAAGTAAAAAATCTCACACATTTACAGATTTTTTTAATGTATTTATAAATCTCAATACACACTCAGATTCTGAATACACATTTGTAGATGCCTGTACACATTTGAAATCCTCAGCATTCATCTGAAGACTATTTTAGACAATCTGATATTGGTCCAATACAAGTTGATCCTACCTGGTTTCATGAATGTAAGCCCGATATGTCTCATCTACAGTGAAGGCCTTGGGCATCCATTTTGCACAGATTTTTTAGTCAATGCTTTTAATAAAATGAAAAACGTTGTGTTTGATGTTTATATAAGTTGAATGATTTACTTAATTTATGTTATTTTTTCCTATAACACATCGGCTATTTCAGATGCCTGTTAAGCAATCAACACAATCTTAAACCAAAGCTAAATTCACAACTTTTCAGATAAAAAATTATGTAATTTAACCCAAAATTAAGTATTGCAAAGAAATCTAACATTGTGCTTTTACTGTGTAGGCAGAATTGCGAAAAGAGGAGGTTATTCTTTGTATGTTGCTGCCATGACAGAGACCGGCACCTGCTGCACCCGTGAATGTTCACTCCACTTTTGAGAAATACAATTTTTATTATTGGGCCAATTTCTGTGTCAAATATTCTGAAAAAATAAATAAATTCAGACAGTTTTGGCCTGCAGGCCTGCAGTTGCCAACCCCTGTCCTACATACGTCTGTATTTCTATGATATATGTGTGATATAATGTGCATAGTTTTGCCATCAAATGTTTTTTGGCTATTTAAATGAAAATCTTGATGATATGAAACACGCGAGCACATGCACACATACACAGTTACCTTAGATATCATATTCATCCCCATAGCATCTCCAGTCTTTGAATGTAAGCGAATGTATAGGTTTCTCCCAGCCACGCCAACCAGCAACTTCTGGAGCCGAGCAAACCTACAAACAGCAACCACAAAAATAAACCAGATGACATACAGCCAACATGAAACCCAAACTTACTACAGTTCTGTTCATGTCAGTTTAAAATTTGTACCTGCTAGTGTTGTCAAAAGCTTCTTTGATGGCCTGAAAACCGTCAATGCTCTCCATCCAGTGCTTTACCTCAGCAGCCTGACAAGCAGAGGGCAGCCTCACTACTGGTCCTCGAGTCATGCTGTCAGCCAGGATACAACTGCTGGCTCCACCTCCAAGCTAATACAAGCAGGGGCCACATAACCCATACAGTATTATCACAGGATGCTGCTTTCACACTACTACTGAACACTATAAAGTAATTGAAAATGGGTAGACAAATTAACAGAAACAATATTTACACATTCTCTGTTTTAAATCTTAATAATAAAGCAGCTATAGCTCTTTTTAGGATGTATGAATTTGATACCAACCAATCAAATACAAAAAAGTCTTCCTTATCATTGCCCCAATTTTATCAGTGTCTGCCAAGCCACAAGACGCACACTTTGTTGACCTACCAGTACTGATCTCCTCACAGAGAGTTACATCAGCAACATAACATGCTGAGTTTGCACACTGAGAATCAACAATAATAATGCACATTGGGTGTTTGTCAGGGAAGTCATTTTAGATATTTGAATAAACAACCAAATTAAATCTCAAGAGTCCCTGTTCCCAGATTAAAAATCATAGCGTTTAATGGCTTTTGAGCAGGGGTGCCTTTAGAGTCACAGTCTGACAAATTATAATTTAAAGATACAGCTGGCTAAAGAAAACAATTTCTAGACCAACCACCAGCTCACATTAAATACAACAGCAAGAAAAACACACAACCTCACACAACAATAATGCAAGTTCTCCCTAACTCAAGAGTCGATTTCTCTAAGTCATTATTTTCATTGGTTTGTCATGGGTAGTCAGACAGTGTTGCAGCTTCGTCATTGTCAATTTTATGTGGATTGACACATTTAAAAAATGATCTTAAATCTACTGTAGGTGTGAGTAATACCTCATAACATCAAAGCTCAGCATTTGTTACAGTGTTTCAGTGTGTTTGTATGCAATTCCGTTGCGGAGATCACATGATTTTTTTACAGCTCATCGACACCATTTTTGCTTCTGTCTCGTGTCAGAAGCGTCATCAACCCTCCCACTTGCTCGCGGTGAATCCTCTACAACAGTGGTCGCCAACCCGTCGATCGCGATCTACCAGTTGATCTCGCAGTCTTCATTGTCGATCCCTCAACTCTCTGGAATCACTGGCTGTCGTCGCGCCGCAGATCAGCTGTGTGTCGGTTGTCTGTTTTTCATATGCGCTGTGTGTCCGCTAATGACGGTGGAGTTGCAGGTTTATCTCCTGCATTTCCGTCAAGAACAAATTGGTTTATGTACTAAACTAAATGTCAGGACTCTACGGTATGAAGATGCGCATCTTTCGGCCTGTCGATAACAATCAAAGCCCCGTTGGAACAAATGAGTGGATTCAGAGAGTGAAACGCTGGAGCTCTTTTACTTTGAAACGGGTTCGGAAAGTGTTGTAAATACATTTGTGTCATAAACAGATAAACATTGTGGTTCACAGCAGAATAAACTGAGAAAATGATCTTACCTTACCTTATCTTTAATGTTTATCTGATGAATTTATGTCACAAACAAATGGTTGCAACACTTTCTGTTTGCCTTTTCAAAATAAAAGCACTCCAGCATTTCTGTTGATGGAATCCATTCCCTTGTTTAAAAAATGATTTTTTTATTATGAAATATTTGCAGGAGCGGAAGATGCACGGCTTCATACTGTGTAGTACTGGTATTTATTTGAGTACAAGGGACTTCTTTCATACAAGGCAATAATCATATTTGTGGCCATATTAAAATCAAAGCCTATATGGTCAAACATTGTGCTGCAGTAGCAGCTCCTCTGCAGAACATGATGTGGAACTGAGAAGCTACATATTGTGCATTGTAATGAATTGATATTAATTTGAATATTGTGCATTGAATAGAAAAAGTTGCACAACAGCCTCTCTTTGTGTATTTTTATTTCTTGTACATTCAGCCTTTAACAGAAATTGCAAAAAATAATAAATACGACCCTCCTAAGTGGGTTTCCTGGAAGATATCAGGGTGGTAGATCTCGGCTTACGTTTGGAATTAAAAAGTGATCTTGGGCTCAAAAAGGTTGGTGACCACTGCTGTAGAGGATCTCCTAATGTGTTCTCATATCAGCTCCTCACGACTTTCTGCTGACTTTATACTAGGGGGCCAGGTGGAGAAAGTCTGCAGAAACTCAGGCTTTCACTCAGGCATACACCTCCTCCGGAGAAGCTGGAGTGCATGTCTGACAGCAGCTTAAGTGAATGTGCCAGCTGTCCAGATGAACTTTAATATGCCAGTCCTGATATAGTACACTAACAACAATTTGAGGTCACTGTGACCTTGACCTTTGACCTCCAGGCACCAAAATCTAGTCAGTTCATCTTTGAGTCCAAAATATCACATTCAAGAAAAACATACGTGACCTTGAGCTTTGACCTTTTGCAACCAAAATAAATCCAAGTCCAACTGAATGTTTGCGCCAAATGTGAAAGTTTTCCCTCAAGGCGTTCCGGAGATATTACGTTCACAAGGCAAAGACCAACATGACCTTGACCTTTGACCCCAATATCTAATCAGTTTGTGCCAGGTGTAATGAAATTCCCTTTGGCATTCCTGATATATCTCATTCACAAAAAGGTGAGGTAACGTGACTTTGACCTTTTGACATTTGACAGCCAAAATCCAATCGGTGTGAATGTACCAAATTTGAAGATGTTCTCTCAAGCTGATAATATATCTTTAGGAAAATAAAGTCTATCTTTTCTTGACTTGTGCCACAGTTGTATATCACTTATGTGTAAATAAACCAGGATTTATCTCATTGGTTACTTGCACAGACTTTTGATGTGATTTTGATGAAAACTTAAAGCAAAGGAAAAGTGAATTATAATTAAATTATATAAAAAACTCAATTATTTTGTCCACTTCGATACTTGTCCTGTAAAAACTATCTGACACTCACAGCAATTGCTCGACAACCGCGGTTGGTGCTGGCAACCAAGCAGCCCTCTGTGGTTGCCATGGGAACCTGGAACTGCTTCCCATCCAGATGCAGTGGTCCCGCCACGCCCACGGGTACGGGTACATAGCCAATCACATTCTCACAGCAGGTGCCCATAACCTGAAAACAGAAATTTTACCAACCTTGTGAATCTGTGGTGCAGAGAGGACTACAGTTTGTGTGTGTGTGTGTGTGTGTGTGTGTGTGTGTGTGTGTGTGTGTGTGTGTGTGTGTGTGTGTGTGTGTGTGTGTGTGTGTGTGTGTGTGTGTGTGTGTCTTCACCTTGGAGTAGTCATAGTGGGTGTATGGCAGGGAGGAGAGCGCAGAAGGAGAGGGAAGCTTTGCAGATATTATCTGTCTTCGTATGGCCACTCCTCTCTCTGGTCTCTCCATCGTGGCCTCCAGTTTATATGCAGGGATATGTTTAGAGTTGACCAGCAGCATCACCTCAGCATCACTAAGGAAACTAGGCCCAAGCTGAAACAGACACATAAAGTTTACAATTCACAGCAGAGATGAAACAGTGTGAACATTTTATATCAAAATTATAGTGACCAAAATTAACAGTATTATCAGTATTTTTGTGACATTGCTAAAATGCAGGTTTAAATGAACACAATCAAACTAATTTTATTTGTATAGCCCATATTAACAAATCACAATTTGTCTCATAGGGCTTAACAAGGTGTGACATCCTCTGTCTTTTACCCTCAACAATAGGAAGGAAAAACTACTCAAAAAAAACATTTAACAGGAAAAAAAAAATAAAAAGCAGGAAACCTCAGGGAGAGCAAAATGTGAGGGATCCCTCTCCCAAGACAGACAGATGTGAAATAGATGCGTCTAACTAAAGGCATCAACAAAATAACAGTATTTACGACATTGATTTGAAGAAACAGTTTGTAACATAATGGAGAAGTGTGTCAATGTTTAAAGTATTTATACATAAGAAAATGTCTGAAAAAGATTAAGGGAGCAGCAATGACAAATTAATTGAGGAGTTGTTGTCAGTAATGGTAGGCGTATTGTATATCAAGCAGTCTTGTTGTAATCATAGTCCATGGTCAGCTACCACCACGATCACGATCCACCACCACGATCAGCTGCCACAGCAATCAGATGCCACCACGACTCAGAATCCACCATAACGATCATGATTCACCACCACTATGCATGAGCAGCTGCCAACACGATCACGCTCCATGATCAGCCATCACGATCTCTGATTCGCAATCCACTATCATCTACCATTATTATCCACGATGTGGCCGCAGCAGCAGGATGGGAAGTAAACCTGAATTCTGGGAGTGCAGTGCTCTAGTGGGGTGATATGGTACGATGAGCTCTTTAAGGTATGATGGTGCCATATTATTAAGGTTTTAATTAAATTATTATTATAATATTCAATGAGGAGAAGCATTTTAAATTCTATTCTAAATATAAAAGGAAGCCAGTGTAGTGAAGCTAATACAGGAGAAATGTGGTCTCTTTTCCTGGTTCTTGTCAGGACACGTGTCAGGACAATAATCAAGTCTGGATGTAACAAAGGAGTTGACAAATTTTTCTGCATCTTTTTGAGACAGGACATGTCTTATTTTTGTCTTTCTAATCTCTGTATAAAATGTGATGATCGATACTGTTGAATGCTGCACTAACATCTAACAGGACGAGGACAGACACAAACCCTTGATCCCGTTTTTTTAATAAGGGGTTTGATTACAGCTAGCTTAAAGCACTGGTACATATCCTGATGATAATGAGAGATTGATTGTATTCAGTAACGTACTATCAATTAGTGGCAACATTTATTTAAGTAACTGTAGGAATGGGATCTAAGATTCAAGTTGTGGGTTTAGACATTAAGATAAGTGAGGTCAGCTAATCACGGGTGATCAGAGAGAAGCTGTCTAAATAATTAATAGGATTCTCAGCTGTTCCTGAGATTTCTGTGATGTATTAGCATCAATTGAGGGCAGGTGATGACAACCTCTACCTAAGGAAATCAATTGAGCAAATGGTTTTCCAAAAGTCATTGTATAATATAGACTAATTTGTAAGTAATTTCAGAGTATGATAATACTGCTGAAGACATCAAAATAAATAGCAGTGTTTTCCAATGTTCATTTCTCCCTGACAGAAAAGAATTCATAAATTGGTTTAAACAGCAGTTTCCCCTGCAATTGTTTAAAAAAAAATACTTATGTTACCTAATTTCTGTATTCTCGCTCCATTTCAGTTTAGTGTGAGAGTATCTACTGCGCTTTGCATAACTTATTCTTACACTGAGTGGAGCTTGTTATGTTAAATGCAGATGTCTACCTCTAACATCTGAAAGTGTGGTAAAAGTATCAGCGTTTAACGCACGCAATTTGGCTTCAGTAAATGTAGGCAGTTACTCATTCCCCAAATGAATGATGGCGCCGCGGACGGCTGCCTCGGTGTGTTGGTGCGCGATGTTTTGTCTTGTTTTGTTAGTTAATTCAGTGTTTTGCCTAAGAACCGGGAGCTCTTTCACCAGAGAAATGCTCATGAACATCAGGGTCACAACTCCTGAGAATATATTTCCGACTTTTATTGCCTCATCTGTCGAAATTTTGGATATTCTAGTCAAAGGCGCCCTCACCTTCGTACATACAGTGAAGCGACGGAGGAGAGGTAAACGTGCCGGTTCGCTTGTGCGTCTCCGCCGGCGGGGACTTCGCACACCGCTACCAGGTATATTCCTCTCCAACGTGCGTTCACTGTGCAACAAGCTGGACGAACTCCAGCTATTAGTTGGTAAAAACAGAGACTTCTCCTCATCTTCCGTTCT
Source organism: Hippoglossus hippoglossus (assembly GCF_009819705.1). Lineage (NCBI taxonomy): Eukaryota > Metazoa > Chordata > Actinopteri > Pleuronectiformes > Pleuronectidae > Hippoglossus > Hippoglossus hippoglossus. Next base: position 29,037,237 of record NC_047159.1, read on the forward strand.
GTGCTTCACGGAGACGTGGCTGTGTGGTTCGATACCGGACTCTGCGCTGCAGTTGGCTGGCTTCCAACTTTTCAGAGCGGACCGCCACACGGAACTCTCCGGCAAGACGAAAGGTGGAGGAATCTGCTTCTATACTAACTGCGGCTGGTGCAATGATGTGACAGTGATTCAACAGCACTGTTCTCCTGATCTGGAATATTTTTTTATCAAATGCAAACCCTTCTACTCCCCCCGTGAGTTTGTTTCATTCATTCTGGTCAGTGTTTACATTCCACCGCAGGCCAACGTGCAAGAGGCACAACGCATGCTCGCCGACCAGATACTGTGTGTGGAACGGACTAACCCGGACTCCTTAGTTATTGTCCTCGGCGACTTTAACAAAGGAAATCTCACCCGCGAACTCCCCAAATATAAACAATTTATTAAATGTTCGACCAGAGAGGAGAACATTCTGGGTCACTGCTACACCACAGTAAGCAGTGCCTATCACGCCGTCCCCCGGGCTGCACTGGGACTCTCGGACCACGTCATGGTCCATTTGATTCCTGCATACAGGCAGAAACTAAAACTCTGCAAACCTGCTGTGAGGACTTCAAAGCAGTGGACCAGTGAAGCTGTGGAGGATCTTAAGGCGTGCTTGGACTGTACAGATTGGGAGGTTTTCAGGACTGCTACAAACAGTCTGGACGAGTACACAGAGGCTGTGACTTCTTATATCAGCTTCTGTGAGGACAGCCATGTCCCATCACGCTCCAGGGTGTGTTACAACAATGACAAACCCTGGTTCACAGCCAAACTCAAAAAGTTAAGGTTGGAGAAGGAAGAAGCGTTCAGGAGTGGGGACAGAGACAGGTTTATAGAGTCGAAATACAGGTTTAGCAAGGAGGTGAGAGAAGCCAAACGTCTGTACTCTGAGAAACTCCAACACCAGTTCTCAGCCAATGACTCTGCCTCTGTCTGGAAAGGGCTTAGGCAGATTACAAATTGTAAGCCTAGAGCCCCCCACTCCACTAACGACCCACGCCTGGCCAACGACTTGAATGAGTTTTACTGTCGCTTCGAAAGACAATGGGACAGTCCTGACACCATCCCCCGTGACACCACCCTCCAGCCCATCAACTGCACCTCCCCCACCATAGCAAAGGCCTGCGCCTTTCCACAACTGCCCACCTCAGAGCCCCCTCCCTCCTCCCCTACCACAGTGACGACTCTCTCCATCCTGGAGAGGGACGTCAACAGACTCTTCAGGAGACAGAACCCCCGCAAAGCAGCCGGGCCAGACTCTGTCTCTCCATCAATCCTGAAACACTGTGCTGATTAGCTGTCTCCGGTGTTCACAGCCATTTTTAACACCTCACTGGAGACATGCCACGTACCAGCCTGCTTCAAGACCTCCACCATCATCCCTGTCCCCAAAAAAACTAAGATCACTGGACTCAATGATTACAGACCCGTCGCCCTGACCTCTGTGGTGATGAAGGCATTTGAGCGCCTTGTGCTGTTCCACCTCAAAGCCATCACTGACCCTCTCCTGGACCCCCTGCAGTTTGCCTACAGAGCCAACAGGTCTGTAGACGATGCAGTAAACATGGCCCTTCACTTCATCCTCCAGCACCTGGACTCCTCAGGAACCTACACCAGGATCCTGTTTGTGGACTTCAGCTCTGCCTTCAACACCATCATTCCGGCTCTGCTACAGGACAAGCTCTCCCAGCTGAGTGTGCCTGACTCCACCTGCAGGTGGATCACAGACTTCCTGTCTGACAGGAGGCAACACGTGAGGCTGGGGAAGCATGTCTCTGATTCCAGGACCATAAGCACCGGTTCCCCTCAAGGCTGTGTTCTTTCCCCTCTACTCTTCTCCCTGTATACCAACAGCTGCACCTCCAGTCATCAGTCCGTCAAACTCCTTAAGTTCGCGGACGACACCACCCTCATTGGGCTCATCTCTGGTGGGGACGAGTCCGCCTACAGGTGGGAGATTGACCATCTGGTGACCTGGTGTGGTCAGAACAACCTGGAGCTCAATGCTCTGAAAACAGTGGAGATGGTTGTAGACTTTAGAAGGAACCCAGCCCCACCCACCCCCATCACCCTGAGAGACTCCCCAGTCGACACTGCGGAGTCCTTCCGCTTCCTGGGCACCATCATCTCCCAGGACCTCAAGTGGGAGCTGAACATCAGCTCCCTCACCAAAAGAGCTCAACAGAGGATGTACTTCCTGCGGCAGCTGAAGAAGTTCAACCTGCCAAAGACAATGATGGTGCACTTCTACACCTGCATCATCGAGTCCATCCTCACCTCCTCCATCACCATCTGGTACGCTGCTGCCACTGCCAATGACAAAGGCAGACTGCAGCGTATTATCCGTTCTGCTGAGAAGGTGATTGGCTGCAATCTGCCATCTCTACAGGACCTGTTTGCGTCTAGGACCCTCAGGCGTGCAGGTAAGATTGTGGCCGATCCTTCCCACCCGGGTCACAAACTCTTTGAGATACTTCCCTCCGGCAGGAGGCTGCGGTCCATCAGGACCAAAACCTCACGCCACAAGACCAGCTTCTTCCCGGCTGCAGTTGGCCTTATCAACAAGGCCCGGGACCCCCACCTGACTTGGACTCTTATCCCGCCCCCACGCCTCAAGTCTGTGTTACATTAACACACATTACATTGCACATTCTCATTGCACTCCTGTTTTGCATTTTGCATTTTACTTTATTTTTTTTCTATATATATCTTTTATATCTTTTTATTTTATATTTGTTTTTTTCATGTGTGTAGTACTTATTGTGTTTTTATGTTTTATGTTCCTTGTATGCACCTATATACCAAGGCAAATTCCAGGTAGGTGTAAACCTACTTGGCAATAAATACTTCTGATTCTGATTCTGACTAGTCATGGTCCGAGTCATGGTCAGTTCCTTTGCTGCTTTCACTGCCCAATGGTCCTTCCTGCATCTTTTAACTACACACAACAAATCTCTGTTGGTTTCTGCGCTTGAGCGCTTGTGTCTTGGGAACTTTGACTGATTTAACAACCAAATCACTACAGTAATCATGGTAATTAAAGATTGAACAGAAACAGTACTACTAACCATAAATAATTCTTACCATGGTTAATCATAAAAAATAATAACCATGAAACCAAATCATCCTTCATTCACTTTGTATTAAAAGAAACCCAACTCTTATGATAGATATTCATGGAAATCGAGTAGTTTCACACAGATCCAACAGACTGTGTTTTTTTTTACACATATAGATGTCATGTTTACAATAAATATTGGTTCACAGCCATTTGCTAGGGAAGGCAATGACTCTTGTCTATGTGGATACAATGTAATATTAGACCAACACATCTTATGCCAGTTAAATACTTTGTCTGAAATCACCCACTCAACCCCTCTATATACCAAACATTCTTTAGTTTGCTCTACATTGAGCTGGAACTTAGGGCTTTGTATAGCCATTAATGGCTGTAGACACACAATGCAGGATTGTTAAGTCAGTAGGGTACATGCCATGGAGCCGTACCCTGTAATGGATATATTTACACGTTCAGTAACTGCAGTTCACTATTAAATATAATAGTGACGGCGCTCACAACTTACAGCAGATAATACCTTTGTTGTCTTTTGTTTGTACTGATTAGAGAGTGACAGGAATTAAGACCTGCTATGATAGTTGTGTATGCAGTATTACGTCAGTGCTAGCCAGTTCAGTGTTCCTGCTTCTAATATTGCTTAATTATGTTAGCAGTTCATCCCTGTCCATTTTCCAGTTATTATAATACAAATACATTTGATCTGTCATAGAAGTAATGTTCCAGTGTAGTGTAGGAGAACTGTAATGTATAACAATGTACAATCTAATATCTAGGAAAGCACAACTGTGAGCTGATTAGATGTGAGGCCACATTTAGCCAATAGAATCAATGCAAATGTATTTTCTATTGGCATGCTTTAATCAGTTACACCTCAGAGACACCAGAGTGTCTAATCTCACTAAAGCCAAGTTAAATCATACAACTTTCTCAAAGCAATCGTATTGATGTATTTGACTACAAACAGATATCTTAGAGGTGGGAAGTAGGCAGAGGTGATGTTAACCATCTCGCCAATTATCAGCTGTGGAAGTTATAGTGGCTTATATGACGTGTGATGTTTTACCTTTGGGTTGTTGAGGATGGCCACACATTGGTCAATGCCCCTAGGCTTTGGGGGGGGGCTCAGCTGAACAGCTTCAGACTTCAGCTCTTCTTCATCCCCCACAACAAAAATATTATTTGGCAGGGGATCAGCGGCTAGGGCAGACACAGGCCTGATAACCTCATCTAGGGAAACAAGGTGGAGTTGAATATCACAGTGCTACACAAGTTCATCTTCTACAACATCACCACTTGACACACCTATCTCTGCCTTGCTGCCAGTTGCCAGGACAGTCATGATGGGGGAGGGGTCGAGGGATCGGAGAGCTAGCGTCTCCTTCCTGCAGCAGGTTTCAGTAAGCTGCCGCAGGGTCAGGGTGGGGGCGGACATAGTGATGGGGTTCTTCAGTGACAGGGTCGACTCCATCTCAACCTGCTCGAAGAAGATGTACTTGATAGCTAACAGCAGGGCCAAAGCCAGACAGATCACTTGCTCTATGTCCATGGTTATCATCCTACAGGGGTGGAGGAACAAAAACATTTTATTAAAGCAACGTTTTAATAAAATTTCGACTTGAAAGTATTAATCAATGGACTTCTGACAAAAATGTAGTGTCTATGCAGCAGGGGGGGAAAGGGAAGTCTCTATTTCTATTTTAAACCAGAGAACTAAGAATATAATGTTTGGGCTGTTAATTAGGTGTCACTGAGCGACAATGAAGCCCTAATACACTGTTCAAAGAAATTAAGGGAACACTTTAATTACACATCAGATCAAGATGAAAATCTTTACTAATGTACATTGTATAATTTGTTGAGAACAAAATGACATAACAACGGTCAATGGAAACCAAAATCATCAACCCATTGAGGGTTGGATCCAAAACCACACTGAAAATCAAAGTAAAAAATTTAAATCACAGGCTGATCCAACTTGCGTGAATTTCAATTACACATAATGTGATTTATTAGTCTATATGGCCTCTGCATGCGTGCATGCACGCCCAACAATGTCTGGATGTGCTCCTGATGAGTCGCCGGATGGTGTCCTGTCCAGACCATGATCAGGGCATCAGTGAGCTCCTGGACAGTCTGTGATGGAATTTGGCAGTGTCAGATACACAATAAATAACGTCCCATAGGTGCTCAATTGGATTTAGGTCAGGGGAAATCCAGTCAATGGCCCTCACGTGTTGACGTGGTACGGTAAGCGTATTGCATCATTTCCGGTTTTCCTGCCGCTGGTGCTGGTCACCCTCTCTGAATTAGCTCCTCTGCTAACACCTATATTGCTCTATATTACTAAGGCTAAATCACTGAGCTATAGTTAAACATCCATACATGTATATCACTCCCTACTCTCTGGTGCTCTAGCGACTGTGTTTTTCCATCTGCGTTTCACCAGACTTTTCTGTTTGAGCTCACCCTCGTAGGCTAATCTATTAGCGATGCCTCATTTAACAGTAGTGGTACATGTAACAAATGTAGTGTATTGATAGCGATGGAGGCGAGGCGAGGCGACTTAGAAGTTCGGCTCTGCAGCTTAGAACCTTCGTTAGCTGTAGTTAGCCACCTAGCTTAGACCCCGCTAGCTGTCCCTAAACTTGTCCCGAGCAGCCGGGAGCCCAGGGCGACTGTCCGGAGGGGCCACGAAAGTTAATGTGAAGTCGGTTTGTCACTGTTCAGGCTCTCTTGTTTTCCCTTTTTATCTCTGCTCCCCTCCTATTCTCCTCCCCTGTGTGAGTGTGTGTGCACGTAAGTGTGGCAGTCTTGGCACCACACCTGGTCTCGATCATCTAATCAACAGCCCTACAAGAACCCGTGTCTTCTCTCCACTCATTGCCAGATTGTTCAGTCACCTCAGTGGTACACACTCTAGGCCGATCTAAGTTCTAGTGAAAACATTTTTTTGAATGCTTCCGGTGAAACATCTTAATGATCCTTTTTTGTCCTTCACTGTCATCAAAGGCTATTTTAGTAAATGAACTCGTCTCAAATTTCAATATTGATTTATTGTCCCTCACAGAGACCTGGCTGCATCCTGAACAATATGTCAGCCTAAATTAATCTCCTCTCAGCCATATAAATACACACATTCCCAGAGACTCTGGCTGAGGAGGTTGAGTTGCTACTATTTTTAACTCCAGTCTATCAATTAATCCTAAACCTAAACTAAGCTACAACTCATTTGAAAGTCTTGTTCACACCTCTTGTTCAGTCTATTTCACACCCATCCAAGAAATCACAACAGCCAATCATATTTGCTGTAGTTTATCGTGCTCCTGGGGCTTATTCTGAATTGTTAACAGAATTCCCTGAGTTTTTATCAAATTGACCATCTTGTCGATAGCTCTGTCAACTCATTATGATTTAGATTAGACTCCATAGTGCCTCTTAAAAAGAAGTGTGTAAAACATAGTAAATTAGCTCCCTGGTATAATTCCAACACACATGAATTAAAACAAATTTTCTTCTTTAACTTACGTAACATCTAAAAAATCTGACATGTCTTGTCTCAAAAAGATCCAGAAAAATTTGTCCAAGCCTTTGTTACATCCAGACTTGATTATTGTAATTTCTTATTATTAGGCTCCAGCAGTAAGTCGCTAAAGACTCTGCAGCTTGTCCAAAGTGCTGCAGCATGTGTAATACGGCACCATCATACCTTAAAGAGCTGATAGTACCATATCACCCCACCAGAGCACTGCACACTCAGAATTCAGGCTTACTTGTCGTCCCTAAAGTCTCTAAAAGTAGAGCAGGAGCCAGAGCTTTCAGCTATCAAGCTCCTCTCCTGTGGGATCATCTCCCAGTTTCAGTTCGAGGGGCAGACACCCTCTCTACATTTAAGAGCAGGCTTAAAAAAAGGTGTGACATCCTCTGACCCTAACCCCCAACAAAAGTAAGGAAGAACTACCAAAAAAAACCTATAAACCCCAGAGACAGCCACATGTGAGGGATTCCTCTCCCAGGTCAGACAGAAATGCAATAGATGCACATTCTGGAATTAAAGATTGAAACTATACTAATAATCCTGAAAATGCTTTATGTAAGGACTAACCCAATTAAAAAAAATTCAAGGGATATCTAGAGTAAAGTTCACAAAATATTTAAGATTCACACTACAAAATGTGTATTATTCACTGTGGAATAACCAAGCAATAAATGTATTTGTTTTTGGTGTTCCTGGATACCAGACGTCTGGTGATACAGTATTAGCAAATATGAAGAAGTTTCAGGCTGGTTTACAAGAGAATCTTGAGGGAAAATTACACATTATAACAGATCTTGGCTTACGTTTAGAATTAAAAAGTGATCTTGGGCTCGAAAAGGTTGGTGACCACTGCATTATAAGATGTTTTTCTTTTTTGTGTGTTTCAGACAATATTTTATTTTGTGGATTCAAGTTTTGTATTGACATTCCTCGGCCTAATTTCATACTAACTCCCAGCAGTCAAGACTGCTCAAATGGTAAATTACAGGAAATATGGGGGCTTTTTCAAATGCATTCCTGACACTGTAAATACTTGATTACTAAAAGCAGCTTAATTATATTACCCAGGGATACACCACATACTCATGGTGTGACAGGTAGACATTAGTATGTTCTGCTTAAGGCAATGACTGGGGAGGGATTGCTTTCATCTGATGAATTGCATGGCACTTTTTCTATGCTCTGGAAACTTTGATGAAAACATTTTTGTGTTGCTGGAGTTCTGACTCAGTTTAAAATACATTTACTTTAATTAGTAAAGTAGTTAACTCTGAAGCAATGGAGGAAATACAGGGTTGCTTTCGCGCATCAACATGTAGTCAAAAGCTAGCATGTCAACAGCCTCACCTCGTGAGGTAGAAATACCAAAGTGGTTTCTCTGGCTCCATCCTCCTAGGCGAGAATTGGTCCAGCTCCATGCCAACCTGTGGGACATCCACTATGGTGTGAATGGACAAGGGTTCTGCAATCCAGCGGCTGTGGGCATGAACCATCACCAGGCCCAGAGACTGCACAAGGAGAAAAGACCACATAGGAAATATCATGCTTATGTTCAAATTAAAACTAAGACACAAATTAAGTGCAATAGGTATTACCATGATAATTTTGACTCTCTGAGTTACAGGGTTGGGTTTGTTGTCCTCCTCCTCCTCCATCACTCTAGAGAAGTGGCTAAGCTGCCAGATAGGATGGCCCTCCTGACTCTCACGCGACAACTTAAAAAAAAACACCACCATCAATTAAAAGGTCATACACACGCACATGTACACACATTCAATAACACTGTGAAATTGCTTACCTCCAGCACCAGTGAGACACATGCAGGAAAGAAAGTCATGAACACAAAGTAGTTGGCTAAAACAGACATGCAGCCAAAGCAGCACATGATTTCCAACTGCCGCACACCTGAAAGATACAAGACAGATGCTTGCATTCAAGAACAACTCACATGAGAAGTGGCAGCAATTTCACAACTACAATTACCGCTTTGTGGCTAAATACCTCCGCCAAGCAGTGCAGTTTCAGACTAGGTACATACATTTTTTGACGACTGAAATGTTATCAATAAAATTTTGAGTCCTGGTCATAATTTGAAGGAATTGCCAAAATACAGACTTCAGGTCATCTTTTGAGTCCAAGTAAACATTTGTACTAAATTTGACGAAATTCACAGTGGGTAATCCTGAGATATTCATCATGAAAACTGATCTCAGCTTAGTAATGTGCACTAGAATAGACAAGCTTTCACTACACAAGTCTAAGACCTCATTCAAGGGAATAATAAACCTCCAAATGGCAGTAAATACCTGACATGGTTCCCACTCCAATCACTAAGCACTCAACCAGGGCATCCAATGTGAAAGTAGGTCCCAGTACTGCCATACCACGAGCAATGTTGTCCCTCACTTCATCCTGAAAAAGAGTTAAGAGTAAAATGTTCCATTCTATGAATGCTGTTGAATGTCATTCATATGTGAGAGTATTTTTTAGTAGTATTTCTTCATACCTGAGAACTGGAGCTTAAGGCAAACTTGGCAAGAGCGCACGCTTTAGACAGGTCAATAAGAAGTAGGAAGAAGGGCAAAGCCTCACTAAAGAACAGAACATAGCAATCAGCTAGAGCATTTAACAATGACATTACAAAAGGACTGTTTGCAGGTGTGTCCTTACTTGAGGCCTGTGAGCTCTTTATCAAGGAAGTGAATGACCACTGTGCTGAACACGAAGCTGGAGAATATGGTGAAAAGACCAGCAATACCTGCAAGGGAGTAGATGAGGTGCTTTTTGTTATATCTGGTTGGTTAGGTTTAAATATGGTGAATTGACTGCATTTATAAAATGCTGTTCTAGTCTGTTGACCACTTAAAGTGCTTTAAGGGCCTTTCAGATGGAACACAATAGCGACACCACTGCACTCTGAAACCCATTGGGCCTAATTCACTGATACTTTCTGAATTTTTCTCAAATTGTTTTTTTAAGAAGTATTATAAGAAAACTCTACGTCAGATTCATGACACGTTTTTAAAGTTGTTCGCATCTGTGTTCTTATATTGATAAATGCCATGTGTTCGTAAGTTGAGAGTGCATGCCAGTTCTGCCCATAAAAGGGCATGTGACTGCCGTACCATATGCACACAGAGAAATGACAAGAAAACTGAAAGGTTTAAGAAGCCAGGAATGATTGAACCAGACTCAAACCAAATATTTAAAAAATATATTGTAATGTCAGCAGTGGACATGAAATACCTAAAAAAACGATTCATGGAATGCAGTTACACATTCAGAGAAGGCTGTATTGGGAGAAAATTGCATGATTAAAGTAAAAAAATTGTTTGATCTCAGATTTAAATTCAAAATAAATATTCAAATGCAGAAGAGGGAGTAAATGGTCTAAATGGTCTGTATTTATATAGCGCTTTTCTACTCATGATGACCACTTGCTTTACATAACAGTTTTACACTTACCCATTCACACACACATTCATACAGTGCATCTATGTGCAGCACTTTTCTCTATGAGAAGGGGCAATTTTAGGATTACTCGAGAAGAGGTGGAATTGCTACTATTTTTAACTCCAGTTTAGTCAATCAATCCTAAACCTAAACTTAAAGGGATCGTTCACCGAAAAACTTAATTTACTCATTATCTACTCACCACTATGAAGCCAGTATTCCTCCATCCAGAATAGCAATGTCTTTAAGCGCTTCTTTAACGATAAAATTGTAACTTATTTAAATAAAATCTACCATCTCCTGCACTCAATTGATGCTAATATCAAGGACAGAAATCTCAGGTACAGCTGAGAATCCTATTAATTATTTAGATAGCTTCGCTCCAATGACTCTTGATCAGCTGACCTCAATTATCTCATCATCTAAACCCACAAATGGTATTTTAGATCCCATTCCTACAAAGTTACTACGAAGAAATTCTGCCCCTAATAAATATTACTTTCCTGAATACAATCAATCTATCGTTATCCTCAGGATATGTACCACAATCTTTTAAGCTAGCTGTAATTAAACCCCTTCTCAAAAAACCCACTCTGGACCCAGGGGTTTTAGCCAACTACAGACCGATATCCAACCCCCTCTTCCTGTCTAAAATCCTTGTAAAGGTTGAAGCCAATCAGCTGTGTGAAGTTCTCCAGAAAAGTAACTTTCAGTCATGGTTGGAGTTCATCACCACACGGAGACAGCCTTGGCAAAAGTCACTTATGACCTTCTAATAGCCTCAGATCAAGGGTTTTTGTCCGTCCTCATCCTGTAAGATCCGGTCAACCCCTCAACACTATTGATCATCACATCTTACGACAGAGACTACAAGAGTTAATTGGCATTAAAGGAACCATCCTAAGCTGGTTTGAATCCTATTTATCAGATCGATTCCAATTTGTGCAAATTAATGATGAGTCATCTGATCGCACAAAAGTTAACTAGGTGTTCCTTAGGGTTCTGTGTTTGGCCCAATTTTATTCACCTTATATATGCTTCCATTAGGAACCATTATCACGACACACTCCGTAAATTTTCACTGCTATGAGGATGACACCCAGTTATACCCATCAATAACACCAGAACAATGTAATCAATTAACAAGCATGTTTCAAGGATATAAAAACCTGGATGACCTGCAATTTTCTCCTATCAAACTCAGATAAAACAGAGGTTCTAATACTTGGCCCTAAACACCTTAGAGATACATTATCTAATGATGTAGCTGCGCTAGATGACATTGCCCTTGCTTCCAATGAAACAATCGGGAATTTGGGAGTCATCTTCGATCCCGATTTGTCCTTTGAAAAAGATGCAGAAAAACTAGTCCACGCCTTTGTTCTATCCAGACCTGAATATTGTATTTCCTTATTATCAGGCTCCAGCAGTAAGTCGTCAAAGACTCTGCAGCTTGTCCAAAATGCTGCAGCACGTGTCCTGACAAGGACCAGGAAAAGAAACCACATTTCTTCCGTATTAGCTTATAGTTAGAGCTGCATTAGATCTGTCTTGGAACAGCTTAGTTATGCTGCTATAGGTTTAGAATCTTGGGGGACACATGACACATGGAGCTTCCCCTTCCTGTTCTCCCTCATGATTTATCACATTAGTATGTCATTGTGGAGTTGAGGGGGCTGGGAGAGCACCCTCACCTGCACCACGGAGGATCAATCAGCACAGGTGACAGCTGTTAGCTGATTGGTCCTCATGCTTAAAAGGCAGCGTCTGCGCTGCCTCAAGAGACACTCTCCGACACACTCCCGGACACAGAGGATCACGCAGGAACTCCCGAAAGGACTGAGCTGTAAAGCTAGTTGCTTTAAGTTGAAGTTAATTTATGTTCGTTCAAGTGTGTGTCTGAACTTAATAAAAAAGCTCAAATCCGAATGGTTTGTCTCTGGCTGCTGTGGTGAGAGCCCCGTGGCATGGTCTACTGCCACACTGGCACCCAACGTGGGGCTCCACGCAGCCAGAGACGCGGACCGGCAGGCGGAGTTGGTGCTGATACGGATGGTGGAGGACCTGGTGGCCGCGGGCCGGAAGCAGAGAGCGGAGAGCAGACGGGAGCTGGAGGCGCTCCTGAGGCAGGTGGAGAGGAAGACAACGCTGACGGAGCATCAGCTGGCCCGGTCGGGACCTGCTCCTGCTCCAGCCTGCCGCACCGCGCAGAAGGAGGCGGTGAGCGCGGCCCCGAGTCCGCGTGCAGTGCTGAAGGTGACGGAGAGCCTGGCCCCGATTCCACGTCACCGCATAGCTCCGGAGAAACTGGCGACCGGCGTGTCGCCGATTCCGCACCCTCGCGCAGCGTTGAGGCTGGTGGAGGGCGCAGCTCCGGTTCCATCGGCTGTGACGTCAGCGAGTGCTCCGGTCTGCACACCCCCTGTCCCTGCACCCAGGCTGGCGGTGAAGCCAGCGTGCCCTGTCCCTGCACCCAGGCTGGCCGTGAAGCCAGCGTCCCCTGCTCCGGCACCCAGGCTGGCGGTGAAGCCAGCGTCCCCTGCAGCCCCTGTTCCCTCTAGTCGGCGGAGAGGCCGACACCTGCAGCCCCTGCATCCCCTGCAGCCCCTGGTCAGGCCGGATGGATCCCTGGCCTGAAGTTGGTGATGGGGGTATGTGGAGGTGAGGGGGCTGGGAGAGCATGACACATGGAGCTTCCCCTTCCTGTTCTCCCTCATGATTTATCACATTAGTATGTCATTGTGGAGTTGAGGGGGCTGGGAGAGCACCCTCACCTGCACCACGGAGGATCAATCGGCACAGGTGACAGCTGTTAGCTGATTGGTCCTCATGCTTAAAAGGCAGCGTCTGCGCTGCCTCAAGAGACACTCTCCGACACACTCCCGGACAGAGAGGATCACGCAGGAACTCAGACACACAGAGGCACGGAGGACTGAATCTCCTGAAAGTACTAAGCTGTAAAGCTAGTTGCTTTAAGTTGAAGTTAATTTATGTTCGTTCAAGTGTGTCTGAACTTAATAAAAATGCTCATCCGAATGGTTCGTCTCTGGCTGCTGTGGTGAGATCCCCGTGGCATGGTCTACTGCCACAGTCATCAATACATATTACTGACTTGACTTCTTCCCGGAGTCCTTGTGCTTTATTGTTTGCTGATCCTGGACCGCCACATCGTGGATCGTGATGGTGGATCACGATCGTGGTGGCAACTAATCGTGGATCATGATGGTGGATCATGATCGTGGTGGCAGCTGATGGTAGACTATGATTACAACAAGACTGCTTGACATACAATACGCCTCCTCACATACTCTACCATTACTGATAATAACTCCCCAATAATTTGTCAATCTAATATGTCTCTATCAGACATTTTCTTATGTACAAATACTTCAAACATTGACACACTTTTCCATTATGTTACAAATGCTTTCTTCTAATCAATGATTGTTGATGTGCTCAGTTGCACACGACATCTATTGCACTTCTGTCCGTCCTGGGAGAGGGATCCCTCACATGTGGCTCTTTTTGAGGTTTCCAAAAAAGATTACCGTTAATATTGTTGTTTTGGTAGTTTTTCCTTACTCTTTTACTACTATAAGTAGAATTACCGCACTAGGCATTTTCCATGTGCATATTTTGACATTTATAAGGAGTAGGATCGTCCACATCTACCACCACAGAGCCTGCTTCATTGTTAAGGACTCCACCCACCCCCAACACGGACTGTTCACACCTCTGACCTCTGGCAGAAGGTACAGAAGTGTGAAATGCAGGACATCCAGACTGAGGAAAAGTTTCTACCCAACTGCCATCAGACTGTTAAATAATCACTGGCCCTGACACCAACCTGGACTATCTCAACACACAGATCCTTCACTCTGCCCCCCACCCCCCCATACGTACACACACACACACTTACTGCAACCAAACTGCATGCAGTGTGTTTTTGCACAGACTCAATAAGTCCATGTTTACTGTCTTTTGCACTCTATTGCACTACACTGCACAGATGCTCTATTGTACATGTCTACATTTTTTTATTTTTCTTACCTTGATATTTTTTACAACTCTTAAAAGCACGGTACTCGTTGTAAAAAATGAATTGTACGGGACTGTGCAAATGACAATAAACACTTTGAACTTGAACTTTGAATAAGGTCAATGTGACCTTTACCTTTGACAACTTAAATGTTAATATAATCACTTAATCTTTGAGTATAAGTGAGAACTGATCAAAAGTTGAAGAAATTCCCTCAAGTCTGTGTTATATATTACATTGCATTACATTTCCTTTAGCTGATGCTTTTTATCCAAAGCGACTTACAATAAGTGCATTCAACCATGAGGGTACATACCCAGAACAACTAGAATCCAAAAAGTGCAATTTATATCACATTCAAGGTGCCAAAAAACATGTTTCTGAGGCCACCATGACCTTGACCTCTGAAAGTCCAAGTGAACATGTGTGTCAAATTAGAAAGAATTCCCTTAAGATGTTCCTGAGATATCACATAAATGAGTCAGAACATGTGCTGCCGGACTCTGTGCTGAACTGGTAGGGTTCGAGGTTTAGCACTCAGCCTGTACCAGAATTCCTCAACTGGTGTAACACTTCTAATACGCACTGGAAACGACATGAACGCGATTAATGCCCTGTCCCAATTCCTCTACCTTGGCCCTACCTCTAGATATGAAGAGCCCTTTGCTGATAGTGTCCCCTTCCACACGAGGCCACAAGGGGTAGGGGTAAAAAAAATCTTCCCCTTGAAATTTGGGACAACACTCGCTACGTCATACGCAGCTTACCAGCGTTATTACAGTATCAACTAACGTTATTATATTAACAACCGTTATCAACCAACATTATTATTATTATTTTTTATATATTTTTGGGGGCTATTTATTGCCTTTAATGGATAGGACAGAGTGTTAGCTGTGAAAGGGGGACAGAGAGGGTGAGGACATGCATAAATGGCCGCTGGTCGGAATCAAACCCGGGCATCTGCGGGTCGAGGCCTTGCCTGGTTGGGCCGGTAGCTCTACCATGTGAGCTATACGCCGCCCCATCTTACGATGGCGCCGAGGAAGGCTGCCGTGTCTCAAGCTCCCCCACAGCTCTGCTCTTTTTTCTCTTTTTACTGTTTTTTTTGTTATTTATTCTACTTTATTTTGCATTGTGCACTCTGACAAAGCGAGCCCTATCATTAGTTATGATAGAGAACAATTTCTGCTCATCGGGTTGACGGTGAAAACACTTTTTCACCGCCACCAGCAAACAAAGGAGAATACCCATGGCGATGTTTACCTGTCGTACCTGGAGCACGGAGGCGACAAAGGAAACGAGGGTCGCGGGCCGGCGTCCTAGTCCGGCTGAGGAAACGTGAGAACCGGCCTCCACTACCAAGTATTCTTCTGGCTAATGTTCAGTCTCTGGATAACAAGCTGGACGAACTTCGGAGCAGGATGGCTTTTCAACGGGACATTAAGTTTTGTAACGTGATGGTTTTCACGGAGACTTGGCTCGATCCCGGACTCCGCCATTGTTCCCGAGGGGGTCTCCATTCACCGCCAGGACCGGACAACAAACTCGGGGAAGAGCAAGGGAGGAGGTGTCTGCTGCATGGTGAACAATCTGTGGTGCTCAGATGTGGAAATTATTTCTTCGGGCTGTTCTCCGGACCTGGAGCACCTCATGATCAGATGCCGACCTTATTAAATCCCGAGGGAGTTTACATCGGTCGTTATAACAGCGGTGTACATTCCGCCACATGCCGACACTAATCAGACACTGGACGAGCTGCATGCAGTTATCGACAGGACAGAGACATCACGGCCCGAGGCTGCGTTTATTGTGGCCGGTGATTTTAACAACGCCAAGATGAGGAAAGTCCTGCCGCGATACCATCAACACATCAGCTGTGTGGACCGACCAATCAGACTGGGCTCTACGGGACTGCTTCAGCACGATGGAGTGGTGCGTGTTCCAGGATGACAACATCAACACGTACGGTCATCTGCTACATCAGCAAATGCATCGATGACGTCATACTCAGGATTATTGTAGGATTACTTAACTCTTAACCGGATCAACACACGCAAGGCACCTGGACCTGATGGCATTCCTGGCCGAGCTCTCAAGGTGTGTGCAGATCAGCTGGCAGATGTGTTCAGACATTTTCAACCTGTCACTGCTCCAGTTTGTAGTCCCCGCATGTTTCAAGGAGACCATCATCCTCCCTGTTCCCAAGAAAACTAAAATCCTCTGCCTGAAACGACTACCGCCCAGTAGCACTCACCTCCACCATCATGAAGTGTTGATGAGCGGCTAGTCAAACCCTTCATCACCTCCTCCCTCCCTGACTCTCTGGACCCTCTTCAGTTTGCCTACAGGCCAAATAGGTCGACTGCAGATGCCATCTCCCTCACCCTTCACACTGCCCTCTCCCACCTGGACCAGAGGGACACATATGTGAGAATGCTGTTCATTGACTACAGTTCAGCATTCAACACCATCGTGCCCCTGAAGCTCGTCACCAAGCTCAGAGACCTTGGGCTCAACATTGCCCTCCGTGAGTGGATCCTGAACTTCCTGACGGGCAGACCACAGGCGGAGCGGATAGGCAGCACCACATCCTCCACCCTGACTCTAAACACCGGTGCCCCCCAGGGCTGCGTGCTCAGTCCTCTCCTGTACTCCCTGTTCCCGCATGACTGCGTGGCCACCCACAGCTCCAACACCATTGTTAAGTTTGCTGATGACACGACCGTCAGAGGCCTGATCACCGGCGACAATGAGAAGGCCTACAGAGATGAGGTCAGAGCCCTGACATCTTGGTGCAGGACAACAACCTCCATCTCAACGTCGGCAAAACGAAGGAGCTGATCGTGGACTACAGGAAGAGACAAGGAGTAGAACACGCCCCCCTCTCCATCAACAGGACTACGGTGGAGCGAGTCAGCAGCTTCAGGTTCCTTGGGGTTCACATCAGTGATGACCTGACCTGGACCAACCACACAGACTCCATCAGGAAGACGGCCAGACAGCGGCTCTTCTTCCTCCGCTATATATAATATATATTTTATTTTCTATTTTAAATTTTGATATTCTATTTTATATATTTTATTCTATATTTTTTGCTGTAATATTCTGAGCATTGCGATAAGAGAGCCTGTGACCCAAGCATTTCATTGCCAGCGATTGCTTAATGTAATTGTTGTGCATTTGACAATAAACTCTTGAATCTTGAATCTTGAATCAACCAAGATTATAATAGTGACACATCTGACAACTGCATGACAGATGGGACAGATTGATTTATTGATCAATACACACTCAGTCAGCCTTATTTCAATGTAACGTTAGTCCTGTCCTTAGAAATTTCTGCCCTTCTCTGAAAACGTTAAACATGAGCTGGGAAGTTTTTTTCAGACTTCATATACGGGAAACGGCAGTAAACGTTACTTGTTACTGTCACTCAGATGGTTTACATGCTTGTTCTGACAGCGTGAATAGTGATTTTCAATTACATTTTCATTTGCTCTGGATTCAATTAAGATTTTCATGGTTACTTTGCAAGATTTCATACTTACGATTATGAGCATTTTACCCGCAGCGGTCGCAATCTTGATTTCGCTTTGTCCGTTCGTATAGCAAGCATTCAGGAATTACCGTCTACCCCTTAGTTTCTAGGGGGTCCTAATTACACTACGGTTGAAGGGGTGGTAGTGGCTAGATGGCCACTACCACTACATCACATAGAGAAATTGGACAACACTACACCTTCACGGCCATGCGCAAAACAAAAGGGGTAGAGCCAAGTGGTTCAGCTAAGGAGTGAATTGGGACACGGCCTCAGTCGGTTAGAGGTTATTAATGTCGGTTTCGATACATTTCCGATTAATTGCCCAGCCCTAGCTGGGGATCAAACAAGGAACCTTCAATCTCTGTACAATCACTCTACCTCCTGAGCTATCTTGCCCTTACATCACAACTCCCTTTACAGTCATAAGAACCACAGCATCTTGGTCACTCTTGATATCTTATTAACATCATGTGTGCTCATGAATAATTTACCTAAAATATATTTGGATCCCAGCTGTCTCAAGTTCTGGAACTGGAAGTAAATATAGATGATGGCGATGCAACGGGTTATTGTCAGGATGATGATATCACTGCTCAGAATCTGCTATAAAAAGAGAAGACAATTTGATCAGTGGCAAGGTGATACAATTTCATCAGAAATGTACAGTTTGGTGAGGGGTCATCTAAAAAAAGGTCAATTAAATAATGTCTGGAAGAGTTGGACATTTTCAGAGATATGCTTATTCTTTATCTTGTTAAAAATATAATGTTCAAATTGATAGCACTCATGTAATGTGTGGTTATAAAATAATAATATAGTAAATATAAAGCTTAAGCCAGCAGCTTAACACAGAAACTTTGTACACAGGCTTTACACAAACAGCTATCTTTGCTCTGTCCCAAGGTAAAACAAACAAACATGTTAAATCTTGTTTGTTTAATTCATACAAAAATTTTAAGTTATTATGTGCCAGGCTGTTTCTTGGTTGGGGCAGGGAGTTCATGGAGTTTCGTCCTTACCATAAGGTTGCCGGCTAAGCAACAAAGACGCCAGGATGCTAGATGAGAAGTCAGGGATCACTAAAAGTAACAGCACTCAAACATCCAGTGCGTGCTTTGGCTTTAAAGGAAATGCTGCTCATTTACTTTGAATGGGAAGCATGAATGCCAGCTATGTTGTGTCAGAGGGAAACAGATTTTTTGTTGTCATTATGATGATCTCCCAGCACCAGGCACACCTGCTGCCAACCATTAAAGGTTCAGTGTATAGAATTTAGTGACATCTAGTGGTGAAGTTGTATGTTGCAGCTGAATACCTCACCCTCCTCTTCGAAACATGAAAGAGAACTTGTTGTTCAAAAGGTGTTTGGTTTGTCCACTTTGGACGACTGTAAAAAAAATGGCATCCATAGAGAGGGTCCGCTCCCAATGTTAATATAAAGTATTTAAATATATACAGGGTCCATTCTAGGGTAAATAAAACATGAGTGAAAACATAGCTAGTTTTTTTTTATTTCTGCCAATAGATCCCTTTCGACTAAATCTTACACAATGAACCTTTAGTTCAGCATCATGTACTGTATGTGTGTGTATGCTCAGGAATAGTCACACCCTCAAATGTACCAGACTTCATGCCAATCCACACAATATTTATATTTTTGTCTGGACAATAATGGTGGATCTTCATCCCTGAAGCCAAGGGCTTTGAGTTAATAGTTTGTAAAATGATTCATGTTCTGCGAGTACTTGTGACATATAATCTTAATTTCAAGTAAAGAGACGCTATGTGGTGAATACAATACTGCACATAACAGACAAATTATTTACCTACTTGTTGACTCACCTCTTCTGTTTTGGGGCAGTCAAAGTTCCAGCCACAGATCTGGTCATTACCAGTGAACATGTTCATGGACATCATACAGATGGTGAGGGTGACAGTGCCAACAATCACCTCCCATGGGTGGGAGGCCACCAGAAGTCCATGCATACGGAACAGATGGGTCAGCATGGTGCAATAAATCTACAAGATCACACAAGTGGAATAAAACAAGCTGGACGTGACAGTATACATTTAAAAAGAACATTGTGGAAAACAATGTAATCATACGACACAGGGTTACTGGCATATGACTACTGTATGTGTACAGTGAAACCTTGTCATGGATAATGACAATGAGAAGCTATATGTAGCACTTGTAACCAATATATAGCACAATTCATGCTACTGGACCAGTTCTAGGCTCTAATGGAGTGGGGTAAAAACATAAAACAAGCCAGAGACCAGGTACTTTAAATATAAAGCCAGCACTTTACTCAACTTTAACAGGAAAATATACAAAAACACTTGAACTATATATACATAAACCTTAAGGCAACAAAGAAGTGTCAAAAGATGAGTGGAGCTCACTCTTTTCCCCTTTTTTTCAGTTTGTATCTTCACCTAGGTTAGTTTAGTTCTAGTTTTTTAGTTTATATTAGACCTGTGTATATATTAGACCGGTCTGGTGTCTAATTTTAGGTCAATAGACTGTATCTATTTTTTTTCCTGAGTCAACTCTTTTTCCTTTCTCCCTTATCTCAGGTGAGAAAATAATATCACCGTGATATGTTGGTTGATATATGGTTTACTAAGCTCTGCTGTTAATCATCCATCCATATACAGTAACTCCAAACTCCAATCAGAAAAAAAACCTGCCAAACTGGGAACCTTTTTGCAGTAAGGCTACCCACTACACCACCATCGCCCCTAGCTGCCAATGGTTGCAAATACTATGCAAATAGTATAATAATTATATAATAACATTTGCTAATAATAATCATTAGCAAATAAGCATTAGCATTAGTGAGAGGAGAAACAACACTGTCCAACCACACATGGATGTTTCTGCAGCTCCAACAAAGCCAACTGAGTGAGGCATCATAAGCCATTTTCCGACACGACCTGCGGGTAAAGTCCGGAGGATTGGGTCCGGAGTTTACCAAGAGTTGGCCTTCAACACATGCACAACATAGCCTCCCGCTTTGTTGTGCATTCTCTGCACAGACGCGCTCACAACAGCAACAAATCCTTATTCATGTCAAACGTGGTGCAGCAGGGTGCAGCAGGCAGAGGCAGGAAGTGACATATTAACACACAGACACCAGTGTCAGCTCTTATCACCACAAAATCCTTTGAAATCCCTTTGTGTGACACTGCTTTTTTACTGGGAGATATTTGTTTGAGCCCTGTTGTTTTGGCTCCATTTTTTCAGGGTTCGGGCTAGGGCTGGGCGATAAAACCATAGCGATGAATATTTTCTAAAAATTTAAGACATGATCGATATAACGTTGATAGAACTCATTCCTTCCATGTTTTGACAGACAACACGGACAGTCAATGATAATGAGAATAGCGCTGCGCTGCGCCAAAAAAATCATGTGGCTGGAATAGAGTTACAGCCACGTCAAGTTAGGTTGACGCACACAGCACAGAGTGTAGGAGGAGCAGCAGCTTACATGCTAATGTTTGGGTTCCTGCAGAGAGGTGGACGACTCTACATCCATTCAGGGACTGAACATAATCGATTCATGTTTTCTGCTACGTTCATTGTTTCAGCGGGTTTCCCACAGCTGAATAATTATAGCCAGCGCTGCTTCAGGATCAGGACAGATGCACATTAAAGGTCCGGTCGTCCTGTGTCAGAGTCTCCTGTCGGATTCTGTTTCCTCCTCACTCCCCCTCTGACCTGCGCTCACTTTACACTTTAACAATAAACTTTAAGTATTACGAACATCCAGTCTGAGGTGAGCTCTCTAATGTACACTGAAGGTGAAATGGAAACTTCCCTCTCCGCGTGCACCAACGACGTTGCCGGTCTCCAGGCTAAAGTGGAGCATATGTCAGCCGAGCTAGCGAGATTGGATAATAAATGTGAGGATCTTGCGGCGAGATCATAACAATATAAGGATAGTGGGTATTCCTGAGGACTTCCCCAACTCCTCCACTACAGGGGACACCTCCACTTTGCTCAAGGAGGCAATTAAACTTGAGAAAGAGCCTCTCCTGGACTGCGCTCATCGCACTCTCCTGCCGAAGCCGTAATCCGGTGACCGTCCCCGCGCCATAATCGCTTGTTTACATTATCACATGGACTGTGTTGTGCGCCAGAGCACAACAGTGGAGCAAGACTGGAGACATGGTCACCTCTATCTTTCCCAACCACACCAAGTGACATCTGACATCAACAAGGCATTTTCATCCACACAACTGCCGCTCACTGGATATTTTCTCTTTTTCGGACCATTCTCTGTAAACCTTAGAGATGGTTGTGCTTGAAAATCCCAGTAGATCAGCAGTTTTTGAAATACTCAGACCGGCCCGTCTGGCACCAACAACCATGCCACGTTCAAAGTCACTTAAATCCCCTTTCTTCCCCATTCTGATGCTCGGTTTGAACTTCAGCAAGTCGTCTTCACCACGTCTAGATGCCTAAATGCATTGAGTTGCTGCAATGTGATTGGCTGATTAGCTATTTGTGTTAACAAGCAATTGAACAGGTGTGCCTAATAAAGTGGCCGATGAGTGTATATATATATATATAATTTTTTTTCTCTCTCTCTTTTGGGTGGGGTGGTGGGGGGATGTGGAGTTCCATGCTCATGTCTTTCTATTTCTTAGAACCTAAAAGATGGTTACTGATACTAGCAATTCAGGAATCCAACATTTTGGATCATCTGTGAGTTGGAATATTAAAGGCATGGGGAGCCCTATTAAGAGATCAAGAGTATTTGCTCATTTGAAATGGCTAAAAGCTGATGTAGTGTTTCTGCAGGAGACCCACATGCGCACTAAGGACCAGGCCAGACTAAAACGCCCATGGGTTTCTGAAGTGATTCACTCAAATTTCAATTCTAAAGCCAGAGGAGTTGCCATTTTAATTGGTAATAAAATACAATTTTCAGCTTCCAAAGATATCTGATAGGGACGGTAGATATTTATTCGTCTCAGGCACACTGTCCCATGTTCCCATTTTATTAGTCAATATCTATGCCCCCAACTTTGATAACCCACACTTTATGAATAAGCTATTTGAGCGCCTCCCATCATTGATGCCAAACTAATTTCCAAAGTGATGGCTTCTAAATATTATCCCATCATTATCTCTGACCATGCGCTCTCTCTCTGGATATTCAGTTCTCCTTGCAGACCTATCATGTGAATTTTACCTCCCTCCCTCTCATCTCTTTTGTTATTTTCAAATCAGACACTGCATCAAATCTTTCTTTCCCACTTTTTCTTCCTCACCTCCGAATCAATTGTGGGACGAGCTTCTCTGCTCTAATCCCCTCCAAAAATTCTTCATTTCAAAGGTTTATAACAAACTGCTATCCTATAACAGTTAATCTGCTACTAAGGTCAAGGTGGCCTGGGAAAGTGAACTAGGGTTGAACCTGGAGGATGATTGGTGGGATAAGGCACTTGATAAGATTCACACAGGCTCAACTTGGGCTCGTTTGACACTCATACAGTTCAAGGTACTATTTAGAATTCATTTTTCGAAAGCTCGACTGTCACAAATATATCCCAATGTCATTGATAGCTGTGACAAATGTAATTCTTCATCCTGCAATTTAACCCATATGTTTTATTCTTGCCCATTATTATCTTGCTTCTGGCAGAACTACTTTGATACTATGTCTAAAATACTTTCAATAAGTATAACTGACTGTCCATTAACCCTAACTCTTTCTTCTCTGTATCCTGATTGATCGCCCCCCCCTTTTTATTTATATTTTTATTTATTTTTTGTGTGTTTCTGTTTTTGACATTTTTTTTAAATTATTTATACATTTTATTTTGTGTTAATTCTTTATTTTATTATTATTATTTCTGTTCTAAGTAATTGATCTGCTGTGCAGTTTGAAAAAATCTGGTAAAAAAAAAAGAAACGTAGAAACTATGGCTTATTTTTCATTTGACCCAGTGAGACTCGCTGTACCTCTGTTTGTACCATTACTATGTTTATAGGCATTAACGGCGATTCTCGCTGTAAAATGTGATTTCTATGTTTCCCTTGTGCCATTTTTTAGTCATCAAAAAAGTAGTCATCATTATGTGAGTATCAGTGTTGATATTGTAGCATCATTTCAAACAAATCAACATTTAAACTGTAGCGAGTCAGAGACATCAGCTGAGAGAGAGAGAGTGACACACACACACACACACACACACACACACACACACACACACACACACACACACACACACACACACACACACACACACACACACACACACACACACACACACACACACACACACACACACACACACACACACAGAGAGAGAGAGACCGAGAGAGAGCTGCTGAGTCAGTGTGTGTGTGTGTGTGTGTGTGTGTGCTGTTACTTTTCCCTCAGGTTCTGGGATCATAAATAAACAACACAATTCTTTTATATGATCAAGAGCTCATAATGATGATTTTGAACAAGCGTGATCACTAGAACTTTCAACAGTAGAATTTAGTCAAGGGAGCAAGGTGGCTCTTTCAAGTCTCTGTTTTCTCTCTATTCTCATCTCTTCGATTAATCGACGGAAAACCTAGACAATGATCTGAATATCTTTAATCATCTCCAGCAGCAGGGCTTCATCTGATTGGCCAAATATAATTGACATGCAGAGCATGAATGCATGGCACATGGAGAACCATTTATCGCAGTTTAAGCCATCTTTTGCGATACTTATATCGTGCATGCTGATATCAAAATGATGATAGATTTTTCGATATATCGTGCAGCCTGATCCATAAGGTTAGAATACTTCAAACCACACCTAATACTGGCGTATTCTATGATGAGCAACAGAATCTCTTGAACGCTAAACCCGCATGTACACTTTCACAATAACGTGTAAAATAAGATACATTCATATTCAACTTCAAATGGCATTTAGAGCCTAAAAGTCCACGACAACAAGTGGCTATGCTAGCGGATGTAGCGATGCGAACGCGTGCCCTTGCGTGTTTGGTTTTCTGGTGTGTCCGTTCGACATGATCTTGCCTCCGGAGGATATCAGAGGATGTTTAAGCTTAAAACATGGTGTAAATGACGTTGTTTCAGTCGAATATGAATGTCTGGGCTTGCAGATGCTTGGATGACACCACACGGGCAGTACGGAGACATGTTATTTTTTTCTTCTGTTGTTTTATTACGTCTGAAGAAGGGGTTCCGTTTACTTAAATTGTATTGGATTTGGCTGCAACACTGTTTACCCCTGAGACTCCTAAAGTGTATTGTGGAATCAAATACCCTTCACCAACCCCTCCATTGGTATAGTGGTGAGTGGATAATGAGTGAATTTTCGGTGAACTATCCCTTTAAATTACAAACGCCAACATAAAAGTAATGTGAAAGTCAGCTAGCGTTTATCTGTTCAGCTGCTAGTGAGGGGAGGGGCTGTGTGCCTGCCTGTCTGCAGCGGGGCTGTGTAAAGTTTTGTGTCAACTGAGGGAGGCAAAGACGGCACTGTTGGTATTGATACTGTTGCAAATATCACATCTGATCTAGGTTTTTTTTGTATCGATTAGTGTCGATTTTTTTGACAACCCTAGATCATTGTAATGCAATGTTGTAAGTGTTCATAAAGTTTTCTTATGAATATTTGAGATGGCTTCTTTTTATCTTCGAAGTGGCGTCAAAGAGATACTGTAGATCAGGGGTCGGCAACCTTTTTGACAATAAGTGCCAATGTAAAATTTTCTTGTGAATTAGTGTGCCATATCAACATTTTTTTATATTAAGTCTTATTATTGAACAACACTAATATTTCCAACAGACATGTCATTTTATTCCATCCATATTGGCTATATATAGAACAACACTTTAAAGAAACATGTTTATCTCATTATGATTGCAATAATAAGTTTGTCATTAACCCCACCAACCACACTCATATTCAGAATTGCAAAAGCTTGCTTCAAAGACTTTGAGAGAGTTTGCTTCCCATACCTGGACACTGCACGTTTGATGGATTCTCCCTCGTCTGCCTGATCTTTAAAACTTCTTTCGTGCTTTGTCTCAAAGTGGCGCTTAACACTGGACGATCGGCACACAACATTTTCAAAACAAAACGTGCACAAAGCACGGTCCTTATGAAAAACAAAGCCATAGTCTTCTGCCCATGAGGGCTGAAATGCCCGTGTCTTCGTTTTTTTAGCTAGCGGGCATGACATCACCAGTACACCTGAGCGGCTGCACTTCACGGAGATTCATGTGGGAATGGCGATTGGCATCGAGCCTATGGCACATTACCGGCACCTAGTGGCTGGGAGGTGTTAACATCAATCAAGCTAAATAATACAGGCTGCGTGACGGCAAAACCTTTGAACATTTCTTTAACAAGTGTGCCAATGATTATGGCGCCGCGTGCCATCATTGGCACGCGTGCCTTAGGTTGCCGACCCCTGCTGTAGATCATAGAATAGACCAATGAGGCCTTGAGGCAGTCACCATATGAAACTGTGCATGTGGCCAAATGGCTCAAATATTTGTGAAATTGATGTCTGAGATCACACAGTCAACATGTTGGCAATAAAGTGTCAACGTGTTGTTTTGCGCAGTTAACATGAGATAATTCCCACCTGAATAACGTGTTGTCAACATATTGTTTATGTCTTGTCAATTGATGTTAAGTTTCTTTATGAAAGATATAGATTTCATTTGAGGGAACAAACTACCTTTGTCAACAGCTGCAGCCATATATAACCAATCCAACAAATAGGAGCAATGTGCTCACAGTACCACAGACTGTCTGCATCACCCTACGTTTCTTTGCTTGTTGGATCTACTTATTATTGATGTACTGGGTGTGTTCGTGGCAACCAGACATAATTTTATACCTCCCTTTAAGTAGGTTTATCCTGTGAAATTGAATATTTATTTGGAATTGGGGATAGACAGTTTACAGATTTATCTACCATCCAAGAGGCTTCTTGTATTCAGTTTGCCAGGTCTTTTTAGTAAAGAACTGATTTATATGTCGTGGCCCCGAATTATTTATCTCGTTCCCACCAGTTATTATGTCGTGGTAAGGTAATATATTTTTTCCCAAATGTCACCGGGGGGCTCCCTAATTTACACATTCACACAATCAGAGAATTTTCGCCAGCTGTCCTTCCTGTATTTAGCAGCTGTAACTGTGTTTTATTTTAGCCTGGATAATGCGTTTATAATTCTTGTATTTTTCAAATATAACAGTTTGCTCCTCGTTTGTGAAATATGTGACTCTGCTGCCAGTCAAACTTGTCTGGACAACTTGACTTGATTGAGTTTCTTGAAGACACTTAATCTCTCATCTTAAAGGGTTCTTCAGTTCTGAAGAGAACTGAGAATTGACTTGACTCTTGACGTAATGTTATGCATGCCAGCAAATAACAGCTAATAAAACTAGTTGCTCATGTTATCCTCTTATAGGGCTGGGTGATGGGGCTGGGCGATGTGAACATTTTTATGTTGATAATTTTTGGCAACAACAGGTGATAATTATAAATGTCACATTATCATTTCCTAATCCCAAATCCTGCTTGCCTCACTTGCTCCGTTTTCTCTGTTTACTTTGCAGTCAGCTCCGCCTGCTGACCATAAAGTGCCACTGCACCAAATCAAACCGTCCTTACAGTCTTTGGGCCGCGCCTCTTCATTTACATACAGCTTGAAAAGTCAAGAGGCAAATGCACAACATTTAGCTTTCAGTCTGAGCATTTACATTTCAGCTTTTGCATTTAAAATGTCCACATTTTTCAATGTCACTTTACATTATCACATTATTTTTACATTTTAAATTTCCTTTTCATTTTATACTTTACTTATGGCTTGATTTTTCATTGCAGTGTCGTAAAATAATCATTTTAATTTGATCTCTTTTGATTGTCAATTTGTACTTTTAATTTTAGTTATAATACCCTCAAAATCCTTTGCTTCCTTCTGTCAGCAGTTTCAAACAGAAGCCAAACTGTGGTGTGGTAGATAAAAAACCACATGGCTATGAAAGACTATTTCATACACACATGCAAAGGGGTTGCCAAGGAAGATTGTCAAGCTGAACATCATTTTCAACATTAACGGCAAAAATGATCACCTGTGTAATTTTTAACCTCATCAATCTGCACTGTGGCTTTACAAGTGTTGATCTGAATAGGAGTTAGAAATATGGAAAAATATTATCATTAATATATGCTAATGTTTAAAATATTTTTTGAGTTTATCTGTGAATTGGGCGTCTACTAGTCTGCAACAGCAGTTCTATCCTATTAATAAGTATGCGTTTGACACGTTACCCCAGTGCCGGTGCGTTTATTGTCCCTGCTCCGGTTACCGTTTGTTTTAGCCGTCATTTATCAAACTGGTGGGCGCAGTTAGCGTAGCCTGTACAAAGTAACGTTTAACGGATGAGAGAAGAGCAACTTACCGTGAGCAGGCGAAAGACTAAGCTGAACCTCAGGTCAGGCGGTGAGCAGATGAAAGTCGGATCTGACCGACGCAGCTCAAAGTGGAGCGATTGCATGCAACAACATCATGCGACACTTCAGCCAATCGCGTTGGTTACCTGCTTCGTAGGCGCTTTATCCACGCCCCGTTTCCAAGACGACGACAGCCTTGGGGCATGGCGAGAGTGAGGACACCCTAATCACACCACAACACAGAGGCTGTGGGCTGTCCCGGGGAGGGGAGCGTTTTTCCATGACTTCTATCACCGTGCTATGATACTTCTACCACTCTTCTGCCTTATTCTATATGATTTAGTTTGCATACACTTAGCTACATTAAGCTACAAAATAACGCATAATCTAAAAAAAAAAAAGACAGTTGAGGAGGCCAGGCATATGAAGAAAGACAAAGTGGGGTCTGTCTGAGCATCGGAATTTCTTGTTTTGTATGAGTATAAAACGAAATACCTTTTCAGGGTAAAATACAGATACTTTGTTAGGAATACATATACTTTGCTAGAAGGTACATTGCTTTTATTAGTAGGTCTTTATGCACATTAATATTAACATTAACAATATCAGTGCAGTGCACATTCTAAACCTGCCTGTTTAAAATGGGCTGTTTGCCTGGGCTGTGGTAATGCTCTAGAGCTTACTTAAGAATTATTCCCTGTCATTAGTGAGGCCTCTTCAAACAGGATGTTGTATGAAGAGCTTTTTATATAAAGTTAATGGTGCAGAGTTAAGTTAGAACATGTTGTGTTTATCATCTAATGAAGATTTTAAAGCCAATGTTTTTCATAAAATGAAACTGAAATGTTTAAATGACCATGTGTGTGTGGTATACAAATACGTTTGAATTATCTACTGAACTGCTGTTATTTTTTTCTGCATTGCATAACAGCTATTTCAGAGGACTGTGAATAGACCAACACAATCATCAGACCCAAGTTTACAATTTTTCAAAATTTAAACTTCTGTCTTTAAGCTCACTATGAAGACACGTGCAACCTGACAATTAGCAAGCTGCACCACCCCTACTGACTGCTGCAGATCTGGGCCTCTGAGGTCCTAAATCCTAAAAAAAAGAGGGGATGTCAAGCCCCCTGCCATAGCAGGTCATACTATATGAGAGCCAAATATATAACGGGAAACCGGGTCGAGTCTGAAGCCATGAATAGAAAAAAATGAACACGATCAAAACACTTGATATACGTACTCAACTCAGTATGCCAGCTAATTTTTTTTTACTGAGGTTCAGCAAATTGATGATACAGCACAAAGAGAGACCCAAAGAAGAAAGAGTACAAGGTGAAATGTGTTGGTCCCCTGCTCTCCTTCGATTTTTAGCATAAATTATTACAATTTAAAGTTCGATTTATTGACTGAAACTTGTATCCAAAAATAGTGGAGGCTTCCTGAGGTCACCTGTCTCACCCCTACAAACAAATGGTTTAGTCCTTGCAGCATGCTTCCTCTGTAAACATAATCAAAGTCAGTGAGTGACTACTGGAGTATGGAGGGTTTTAAGGGCCAAAACTAAATGTATATAAATGTATGTAATATAAATATTAAATTCATATTTAAATTATGAAAGACTTATATTCATATTATAATAATTTCGTATTTCTGATAATAGTTAGTTTGTGATTACGTAATTTTACCCAGCTAATACACATCATGATTTCTTAGAAAACTATAAACTTACTATTATTGTAATTATAATTATTATAGAATTCTATTTTTCATTTCACTGAAGTTGGATTTTAAAGTTCCGTCTCGTCAAAGAACCAAACTCTTACGTCCTGTCGTCACCACATCCAGGATCCACCTGACGTCCTACTCTACACCAGGACAACAAAGTGTCTGGCAAACACGCTGGGCCCTGGTTTTGAGCCATCCGTAATCCGTAAAACCTTTATATTTGAATTATGTTGTCATTTGACTGTTTTTATTCTTGACGAGCAGCTTCCGACATGTTCCTCTTTTTTTGATTAAAACAAATAGGAGAATATAACGAATATTCAGGAGCTTCAAGCTCCATTTTAATCTTTTTATTTTTTTTGCAGAACCAAATTGTCCTCAACTAGATGCATTGGATAATCCTTTGTTGAAAACAGGAGAGCCGATAGAGAACCGTTTTTTGCTGCGTACCATTCAAATTGCAACCACTTGGGTGTATCAGGGAGCTCATTTCACTGGGGAAACTGAACTGCCAGTGAATTAGGGCTCTGGCATTAGCTGCCCAATAATAATGTTGGAATGTTGACTGGAAGGTATAAACCAGCTTCTTTGGCTTTTGTAGGTCGGTCTTGGAAATTCAATGTGTTTTATATCCCCAGACAAACAGCATTATTATTGAGTCAAGTTTTTAAGAAAAATTATATCGGAAGGTTAAATATGTAAACCTTGGGAGTGACACCATTTTAATCACATTTACACGCCCTATTAGAGATAGAGAGTAGATAGATATAGTCCTCCAAAAATCAATATCTTTCTTAAGCTTGTCTAACTGAGTAGTGAAATTATTCTTAAGTAAGAGTGTAGGATTTACAGGAATAGATAGGTCCAAGTAAGTCAACTGATCCCTGGCAATTTCAAAGGGAAGTGATTCAAGAAAAAGAGGATCCAGATTTTCTGAAAGAGGAATAAATGCACTTTTCCTCCAATTAATGGAATACCCAGACAGGCTACCAAAACAAGGGAATTAACTATTCCCGTTGAGTGAGAATGGCAGATGTAGGACAAGCATAAAGCATCTTGATGAATGATAGAAAAAATTCACCAAATCCATAGTGTTGAGAAGTGCATATATCTCCATTCAATCTGATCAAACGCCCATTCTGCATCTAGCAAAATAACTACAACTAAATAATAATCCAGGTATTAAAAAAAGAAACTCTGCCAGATATATAGCCATTTTGATCAGGATGTATTAAAGAGGATCTATGCCTGCCCATCCTAGTGGCCAGCATTTTTGCTACCACTTTCTGATCATAGTTTAGTAGACTGAGGGGTCTATATCTGAATCGTCCCTCGCTTTCTTAAGAAGGAGACAAATATTGGCCTCATAGAAAGATTGTGCAAATATCTCATTAGCAATTGAATGTTTAATCATTCTAAATAGCAGGGGAGCAATGAAGTCACTTTAGGACTTAAATAATTCTGCACCAAACCCATCTGACCCTGCAGCCTCACTGCTTGGAATTGATGTTATTGCCTCATTCATTTCACGAACAGTAAAATTAGAATCAAGATCAAGCGTAGCGTAGCATTTATTTCGCAATTAGACTCAATTGGTTTCAGTCAGTGTGTACACCAACCTACTCATTGTTGTAACCACACACTTGACCTTATATTATCATACGGTGTCAAAATTGAACATCTAACGGTACTTCCACGCAATCCAATTCTATCAGACCATAATTTAATAACCTTCGATTTTTCACTATCAGAATATATGCCACTAATAATGAACTCATTTTCAAGATGTTTACCTGATAGTGCTGTAGCTAAATTTAAGGAAATAATTCCGATTACATTTAAACCCGTACTATCCGTCGATATAAACAACAAATTCATTAAAAACCCAAGCTCCACTGAGATTGACCATCTCGTCGATAGCTCTGTAAAGTCATTACGATTAACATTAGACTCAATAGCGCCTCTAAAAAAGAAACATATAAAACATAGTAAATTAGCTCCGTGGTATAATTCCAAGACACATGAGTTAAAACAAGTATCAAGAAAACTAGAAAGGAAGTGGCGCTCCAGCAACCTTGTTGAAAATCTCCTAGACTGGAAGAATAGTGTTAAAGCATATAAGAAGGCCCTCCACAAAGCAAGAGCCGCCTACTACTCCACATTAATAGAAGAAAATAAAAACAACCCCAGGTTTCTCTTCAGCACTGTAGCCAGGCTGACTGAGAGTCACACCTCCACCGAACCCAGTATTCCTCGATCCCTAAATAGCAATATCTTTATGAATTTCTTTAATGATAAAATTCTAACTATTAGAAATCAAATCAACCATCTCCTGCCCTCAATTGGCACTAATACCCCATCAAGAATAGAAAACTCAGAAACGGCTAAGAATCCTACCAATTATTTAGACAGCTTCTCTCTGATCAGCCTCGATCAGCTGACCAAAATAATCTCATCTTCTAAACCAACAACTTGTATCTCAGACCCCATTCCTACAAAATTACTTAAAGAAATTCTGCCCCTAATTGACAGTTCATTACTGAACACAATACATCTGTCATTATCATCAGGATATGTACCACAGTCTTTTAAAATAGCTGTAATCAAACCCCTCCTCAAAAAACCCACCTTAGACCCAGAGATTTTAGCCAATTATCGTCCGATATCTAATCTCCCCTTCCTGTCTAAAATCCTAGAAAAAGTTGTAGCCAATCAGCTGTGTGAGTTTCTCCAGGAAAATAATATATGTGAAGACTTTCAGTCAGGGTTTAGAGCCAATCACAGCACAGAGACAGCCTTGGCAAAAGTCACTAATGATCTTCTAATAGCTTCAGATCAGGGGTTTGTGTCTGTCCTCGTTCTGTTAGATCTTAGTGCAGCATTTGACACAATTGACCATAATATTTTATTACAGAGACTAGAACAGTTAAATAGCATTAAAGGAACCGCCCTAAAATGGTTTAAATCCTATTTCTCAGACCGCTCCCAATTCGTGCAAATTAATGATGAGTCATCTGTGCGCACCAAAGTTAACCATGGTGTTCCACAAGGCTCTGTGCTCGGCCCAATTTTATTCTCATTATATATGCTTCCACTTGGAAACATTATCAGGACACACTCGGTAAATTTCCACTGCTATGCGGATGACACCCAGTTATACTTGTCAATAAAACCTGAACAAAGTAATCAAATAACTAAACTCCAAGCATGTCTCAAGGACATAAAAACCTGGATGACCCGCAATTTTCTCTTATTAAACTCAGATAAAACAGAGGTTCTAATACTTGGCCCTAAACACCTTAGAGATACATTATCTAACGATATAGCTGCGCTAGACGACATTGCCCTTGCTTCCAATGAAACAGTCAGGAACTTGGGAGTGATCTTCGATCCTGATTTATCCTTTAATTCTCACTTAAAACAAATTTCTAGGACAGCCTTTTTTCACTTGCGTAATATCTCCAAAATCAGACATGTCCTTTCTCAAAAGGATGCAGAAAAACTAATCCACGCCTTTATTACATCCAGACTGGATTATTGTAATTCCTTATTATCAGGCTCCAGCAGTAAGTCGTTAAAGACTCTGCAGCTTGTCCAAAATGCCGCAGCACGTGTCCTGACAAGAACCAAGAAAAGAGACCACATTTCTCCTGTATTAGCTTCGCTACACTGGCTTCCGGTTAAATCTAGAATAGAATTTAAAATTCTCCTCCTCGCCTTCAAAGCCCTTAACAATATGGCACCATTATATCTTAAAGAGCTGTTAGTACCTTATCACCCCACTAGAGCACTGCGCTCCCAGAATTCAGGCTTACTTGTCGTCCCTAAAGTCTCTAAAAGTAGAGTAGGAGCCAGAGCTTTCAGCTATCAAGCTCCTCTCCTGTGGAATCATCTCCCACTTTCAGTTCGGGAGGCAGACACCATCTGTACGTTTAAGAGTAGGCTTAAAACCTTCCTTTTTGATAAAGCTTATAGTTAGAGCTGGTCCAGGCTTGTCCTAGACCTGCTCTTAGTTAGGCTGCTATAGGTCTAGAAGGTCGGGGGACACATGACACACGGAGCTTCTCTTTCCAGCTTCTCCTTCCTCTTCTCAATCGTTATCACATCAAAGGAATTCATATCCCATCAATACATGTTACTGACTTGACTTCTTCCCCGGAGTCCCTTTGCCTTATCGTCCGCAGATCCAGGGCCGCGGCTGTGGCCACATCGTGGATTAGGATCTGTGGATCACGTATCAGAGGTCGTAATGGTGGATCCAGTATGGCGGATTCTGCATCGTGCTGGCTGATCGTGATAATAAAGGCAGATCCTTTATCGTGTTGGCATCAGATACTGGTAGTGGACCACGACCGAGGTGGCAGCTGATGATGGATCCTAATGGCGGCAGTGGACAATGACTGTGGACTATAGTGGCATCCGATCTTGATGGTGGATCATGATCTTGCTGGCTGCTGACCATGGACTATGATTGCAGCAGGACTGCTCGATACATAGTATTTCTCCTCAGACACTTGACCATTAATGACATTAATCCACCAATTCACTGACCTTCAGTTATACTTCAAAATGTTTACCCTAATCAATGCTGCTAAAACCTTTATCTTGATGTTCTCCTTTACACTTGACATCCATTGCACTTCTGTCCGTCCTGGGAGAGGGATCCCTCACATGTGGCTCTCTCTGAGGTTTCTACGTTCTTTTTTCCCTGTTAAAAGGGTTTTTAAGTAGTTTTTCCTTACTCTTGTTGAGGGTTAAGGGCAGAGGATGTCACACCATGTTAAAGCCCTATGAGACAAATTGTGATTTGTGAATATGGGCTATACAAATAAAATTTGATTGATTGATTGATTGATCAAGCCTAGCAGTCACTTATTTTAGGTAATTCAACAGAATCCAGGAATTTCGCAATATCCTCATCAGATGCATTACAGCTAGAAGTGTATAACTTTGTATATAGCTCTCTAAAGTAGGCATTTATATAACAAGGATTGGTTAAAGTTTCCCCAGTGGAAGTCCTGCCTGTGCACCCCACAATTGCCTGGCCAACAATTTGCCTGGCTTTTCATTCAATTCAAGTTGCTTTTGTCTCAGCTTAAGTATTTGCTTATTAACCTGATTACTCAAGATTATGTTATATTCACTCTTCAATTTCATAATATGATATAGATCTTTCATGGACCGAGAGGAATAGTATGCCTTCTCTGCTTCCTAGAGCTGCACCTCTATTTCTGCAAGGCGGTTACGCCTTTCCTTCTTTTTCGAAGCTTTATATGAGGTAATTTTTCCTCTTACCACAGCCTTAGAATATTCCCTTAAGATAATATCTAAAACAGCCCCATTATCATTGACTAACAAAAATTCATCCATGGCTACCTTTAAATAATCGTTAAAATGACCGTCTTGCAGTAATAAAGGATTAAATCGCCAAGAATAAGATGTTTTGGGTAAAGACCAATTAAAGGAAATGGTAAGAGGACTATGATGGGAGATTAAGATTCCCTGATATTTTGTTTGTAATACATTTGAAATTAGCTTAGAGTAAATAATGAAATAATCAATGCATGTGAGAAAAATGAATATTCTTTATGAGTTTGGTGCTGTATTCTCCATATATCTACTAAGTTAAAGGATTTAATAGAGTTATTCAAAATTGCCACTGAATTAATAGATGGCTCAGGGTCATATTATTAATGCTTCCTGAGACGATCAGATATCCACCAGAAGGGTTGGTATAGAGATAATTGAAATGGCACAGATTTCTTAAACAAAATAGCGACCCCCCCCAGCCTTGCATGAAAATGTAGATTAATAAACCTTTGAAAACCAATTTGA
The DNA here is from genome assembly GCF_009819705.1 of Hippoglossus hippoglossus. Taxonomy (NCBI): domain Eukaryota; kingdom Metazoa; phylum Chordata; class Actinopteri; order Pleuronectiformes; family Pleuronectidae; genus Hippoglossus; species Hippoglossus hippoglossus. Next base: position 29,072,912 of record NC_047159.1, read on the forward strand.
GCCTACTTTGATCAGAAGGTTTAATATGCGTTTCTTGTACAAATATTATGTCTGCAGACAGAGATTTCTGGCGCAAGAACACCTTCCCCCTGTTAAATTGACTTCCCATACCCTTTACATTTTAAGGAACAAAAGTTATTGTCCCCATATCAGAAGTAGGCGTATTTCTTATGGAGCTTTTCTTCTATCTTTATTCAACAGCATGGTCTTTCAGTTTGAGAGCTGTTGAATTAATGTTCAGATTGTGTATTACTTTTCATCAAATCCTGCCCTTGCACTGAAATAGCCCGTTTGTACTAAAATTTGCTCTGCTTCTGCTCAAACTGTGTGCTTGCACTGGGCTATATTGTTGCTCGCACGGATTTCTTGCGCTCCAGCTTCAGCCCTTCTCTGCACTCGGGCTGCTTTCTGTGTGCTCGTGAATCGTCTGCTCTCACATTTCTCCTCTGCTCTTGGATTTTTTTATGCAACAACCCTGTCAAAATTCCCCAACCAATAGAATGCCAGGTGTAGTGTTGAGCACTGGTCAACCAATGAAATGAATGAAATGATCCCTGCCTTGTTGCGGGCGTGTTCGCTTTACTTCAGATCATCCCGTGTGGTTGGTTACTGACTTAACTCAAGAGTCTAGCGGACCGCCAGCCAGCATGGCCGTGGCTACCATTGAGGACACCGAGGTTGGGACCTCTGTATTATTTATTTATTTTTAAAAGAAAAAAAAGGTGATTTAACTGCCTAAAAATGACTTGTACAACGCCAAAATACGATGTGCTCCTCCGTCTGATCATCACCGTCATTGCTTGTGTGTGTATGTGGGCGGTGGGTGAGTGAGTAGGCGGTGGAGTGGATATACACTAGACTGTTCTGCTCCTGTTCAAACAATGTAATAACCACATGTTCTTTGGCAATTATAATGGAAATTACAGGCTCAAGTTAACTACACACCTAGCAGAAGTATAATAATATAGTATTTATTGTATACCACATTTTGCTTATGTTGATGCACTTTTTGAGAAACGTTTCTATAATTCAAATACAAAATGATGCAAACTCAAACACAAAGATGAAATAAAGAAGGTGGATATTATTTTCCTTAATTATCTTTGGTACACTTGGCAGGAGTGGGAAGTCACAAAGAAAGGGACAGGCAGTGAATACAGAGGATGAGAGAGAACAAAGAGAAGAGGATGCATACAACATTGCATGAATAATGCAATGTTGAAGGCACAGGGACTATTAAGATTAATTCTGTGCTAAACAAAGCATATGAAGAGAAGGTCGCAACATTCTCCTTTCCATCTTAGATGTTATTATCCAACTTTCTAAGAGGAACATAGCACTGCGTGGGAGCTGGACTGGTGAAAACGAAGATGGCAACTTCAGTCATTTCCTTACCTGGAAATCCTCATTCAACACCACACTTAAACACCATCTTGAAATAGCACCAAAAAATGCTGAATACATCACACCAACAATTGAAATTTAGCTAATAGCATGCTGTGATGCCGAGATTGGGGAAGACAGCTATGGAAATAAAAAAGCCAGGTTTTTCACAGGTGAAATGTCTCTTTGCCGCCTCTGGGTCATAAGTTTTTGGTGGCACTCTGTCCGAATCTGCTCCAGTGTGTAGATGTCTATGGTGTGTAGCTGTGAGATTAAGTGTAGCTTCTAGTCTTCTTTGACGTGTGGCAGACAGGTCGGTGAGCTCCTGGCTGTGGAAGGATGGATCCATGTCATCTGTCCCACTTCAATCAGCTGTAAACCCAATGTGATGGAAATTTGACCTGGTGAGACTTCTGAAATAAAGAGATTAGAGAATAGTAGTCTTTTAAGTATACTTTAGTCCTTGCAAGGAAGGTCAGATAATCATACAGCATGCGAAGAGCATTCTGCAGAGGGAATGACAAAGAAACAGTGGCAGGCATGTGCTTTTTATGCAGATGAAGTGAAGAGATGTGTGTGTGTGAAGAGTTGAACTGTGTGTGTGTGTGTGTGTGTGTGTGTGTGTGTGTGTGTGTGTACTATGTGTGTGTGTGTGTGTACTATGTGTGTGAACTGAGTGAATACTAAAATCCCAGGAGATAAGACACAGACACCTCTTCAAGGTCTTGGTGGGGGGAGACCAGCACAGTCACAGATTTGTGGCCCTGATGTCATCTTGGCAGTTACACAAGCAGAAATAGTATGCATAAGCAGAGATAATATATAGTGTGGTATAATGGTAACATTTTCCATTACACACAATCAGTACAATCAGCACAGTTCAATGACAATATACACCTATACATGTAACTGAAAAATGCTTCAATGAATCGAATCTTACCCTCTTTCTTCTCTGTCTACTCCTTAACTTTCAATGCGGCTGCAAGGTCCGGTTGGATGTAACGGAAGTTCCTTCATACTGGCTCATAGTATGTCTTAGTACATCATAGTACGTCTTACAGGCAGCTGTAAAACAACATGAGTAACATGAGTATATTATAAATAAACGGAAATAGCCTCGCTAATTCAACGTTAGAAGATCCACAGTAAAAAACACAATTACTATAGTTACTTACATTCAATGGCGTCATTTTCCACACTGCAAATCCGGACTTGCAGTGAGAGCTTCGGCAAAATGTGCAGTGACTGCCTCGTTGTGGGGGGAGCTCAGGCTGTTAAAACATAATGATGAAATGGATCAGATAAAGTAAACCTAGAGAATGTATTTTATACAGCACAGCGTGTCTCTTCTTTAATCTTACCCTTGCTCCAGTTCGTGGCGACTGCCATTTGCCTCAGAGGTGTGAAGACGACGGACAGTTTCCTAACAGGACTAAAAGTCAGGTTTATGAAAAAACTTAACGAGAACAAACTCTTAAGTTTAAGCAGTTCGTACATATTTAAACCGCTCAAGCACTCGATGCTCTCTTCTTCTTTTAGCAACTTTCTCGCTAATCCCACAGTTGTATGTCCTTTCACAAAAAGATGCAGAAAAACTAATCCACGCCTTTGTTACATCCAGACTTGATTATTGTAATTCCTTATTATCAGGCTCCAGCAGTAAGTCGTTAAAGACTCTGCAGCTTGTCCAAAATGCTGCAGCACGTGTCCTGACAAGAACCAAGAAAAGAGACCACATTTCTCCAGTATTAGCTTCGCTACACTGGCTTCTGGTTAAATCTAGAATAGAATTTAAAATTCTCCTCCTCACCTTCAAGGCCCTTAATAATATGGCACCATTATACCTCAAAGAGCTGATAGTACCTTATCACCCCACTAGAGCACTGCGCTCCCAGAATTCAGGCTTACTTGTCGTCCCTAAAGTCTCTAAAAGTAGAGTTGGAGCCAGAGCTTTCAGCTATCAAGCTCCTCTCCTGTGGAATCATCTCCCACTTTCAGTTCGGGAGGCAGACACCATCTGTACGTTTAAGAGTAGGCTTAAAACCTTCCTTTATGATAAAGCTTATAGTTAGAGCTGGTCCAGGCTTTCCTTACACCTGCTCTTAGTTATGCTGCTATAGGTCTAGAATGTCGGGGGACACATGACACACGGAGCTTCTCTTTCCAGTTTCTCCTTCCTCTTCTCAATCCTTATCACATCAAAGAAATGAATATCTCATCAATACATGTTACTGACTTGACTTCTTCCCCCGGAGTCCCTTTGCCTTATCGTCCGCAGATCCAGGGCCGTGGCTGCGGTCACATCGTGGATTATGATCTGTGGATCGCGTATCAGAGATCGTAATGGTGGATCTTGTATGGCGGATTCTGTATCGTGCTGGCTGATCGTGACAATAATGGCGGATTCTGTATCATGTTGGCATCTGATAATGGTGGTGAACAATGACTGTGGACTATAATGGCATCCGATCTTGATGGTGGATCATGATCTTGCTGGCTGCTGACCATAGACTATGATTGCAGCAGGACTGCTTGATATATAGTATTTCTCCTCGGATCCTCGACCATTACTGACAATAATCTATCAATTCATTGACCTTCAGTTATGCTTCAAAATGTTTATTCTTATCAATGCTGCTAAAACCATTATCTTGGTGATGTTCTCCTTTACACTTGACATCTATTGCACTTCTGTCCGTCCTGGGAGAGGGATCCCTCACATGTGGCTCTCTCTGAGGTTTCTACGTTCTTTTTACCCTGTTAAAAGGGTTTTTTAGTAGTTTTTCCTTACTCTTGTTGAGGGTTAAGGGCAGAGGATGTCACACCTTGTTAGTTTAAAAAGGCACAGAGGTAATGATGTCTGATCTACTGAGCGGGCTACATGGCTTTCATAGTACTGCCATACAAGCCAGTAGACAGTCAGATTTACCTTTGGCCTCAGTGTACCCTCAGGTTCGGCTTGTAACGCTATTGCAATTAAAAGCCTGGAACACCTGATGACACAAAGGTACACAAATGAAGATATGTCACTAACATCCACCGGAGTCTGCATGAACGGGACCAAAGGTGTTATTGATGTGTAAAGCCCTATGAGACAAATTGTGATTTGTGAATATGGGCTATACAAATAAAATTTGATTGATTGTTTACACGCTATTCAGATCTAAGAGTTACTTAGCTTAGCAGTTAGCAATGGCGTCTCTCTGTAGTTTAGCTCTTACCGTAATTTGGGGATTGTGCGCCCGTCTTTTCCGCTTCGACTCCTCCACACTAGGCCCGCGGCTTTGCTTTTCAACGCAGTCATCCTCTCCTCCAGGGAAAACAGTGTTGTGTTGACTTCATCAAGTTTTGTATGCCGAAAACAGAGTCATTCATTGAACCACGTAAAACAACAGCCGGTAGTTTTTTGTTTGCGGGAGACAGGCACTTCATTCACAAGGCTGTGATTGGACGAGCCCTCTAACGTGATGACGTTAACGACTATCGTGGCATCTTCAGGAATGGACTTATTCACGAGCTGAGTGTGACGTTTTCAGAGTAAAACTTCACAAATGACCTTTTCACTTTTGAAGCAGCGGTTATTTTTGTAATGATCCGGTTGGCCTTCTTCCTACACCGCCGGGTGTAGAGGTCCTCCATGGATGGCATCTCTGTCCTGGTGATGTGCTGAGCAGACTTCACCACCCTCTGTAGAGCCTTACTGTTCAGGGCGGTGCAGCTGCCGTACCAGGCGGTGATGCAGCCAGTCAGGATACTCTCTATTGTGCACCTGTAGAAATTGCAGAGAATCCTGGCATCCACGTTGAGCCTGCGGAGGAAGATGAGCCGCTGTCTGGCCGTCTTCCTGATGGAGTCTGTGTGGTGAGTCCAGGTCAGGTCATCACTGATGTGAACCCTGAGGAACCTGAAGCTGCTGACTCTCTCTACCGTAGTCCCGTTGATGGAGCGTGTTCTACTCCTTGTCTCTTCCTGTAGTCCACGATCAGCTCCTTCGTTTTGCCGAGGTAGAGATGGAGGTTGTTGTCCTGCACCAAGATGTCAGGGCTCTGACCTCATCTCTGTAGGCCTTCTCATTGTCGCCGGTGATCAGGCCTCTGACGGTCGTGTCATCAGCAGATTTGATGATGGTGTTGGAGCTGTGGGTGGCCACGCAGTCATGCTTGAACGGGGAGTACAGGAGAGGACTGAGCATGCAGCCCTGGGGGGTGCCGGTGTTGAGAGTCAGGGTGGAGGATGTGGTGCTGCCTATCCGCACAGCCTGGGGCCTGCCTATCAGGAAGTTCAGGATCCAATCACAGAGGGTGATGTTGAGCCCAAGGTCTCTGAGCTTGGTGACGAGCTTCAGGGGCACGATGGTATTGAACGCTGAACTGTAGTCAATGAACAGCATTCTCTGATATGTGTCCCTCTGGTCCAGGTGGGAGAGGGCGGTGTGAAGGGTGAGGGAGATGGCATCTGCAGTCGATCTATTTGGCCTGTTGGCAAACTCAAGTGGGTCCAGTGAGTCAGGGAGGGAGGAGGTGATGAAGGATTTGACTAACTGCTCAAAACACTTCATGATGGTGGAGGTGAGTGCTACTGGGCGGTAGTCGTTTAGGCAGGGGGTTTTAGTTTTCTTCGGAACAGGGACAATGATGGTCTCCTTGAAGCATGTGGGGACTACAAACTGGAGAAGTAACAGGTTGGAAATGTCTGTGAACACATCTGCCAGCTGATCTGCACACACCTTGAGAGCTCGGCCAGGGATGCCAGCAGGTCCAGGTGCCTTGCGTGTGTTAATCCGCTTAAGTCAGGGGTCGGCAACCTTTACTATCAAAAGAGCCATTTTGCCTCCTCTTCCACCAAATAGAATTTGTCTGGAGCCACAAAACATGATAACACAGCTTATAAAGTTTTATATAAAGTTATACTCAGAGTTGTGTTAGTTCACACTTAAAATGAACTAGTTCAAAGTTCAGTTCATGCAGATGAAAATTAACTAGTTCACGTTCATAGTATATTTTTAAAGATTTTCAACTAAGTTCACGATTCCAAAAATTAACTATTTCATGATCATTTGTTCCATTTGTTATTGGGATGATTTATGTGACAAACTTACGATATTGTGTTTAGTTATTAATCGATGGTGTCAGATCATGTCTGCGTGTCGCTCCGCTCATTTTAACACTGAGTCCACGTCATCGATTCATTTGCTGATGTAGCAGATGACCGCGTCCGTGTATGTGTTGATGTTGTTGTCCTGGAACACACACCACTCCGTAGTGCTGAAGCTGTCCCGTAGAGCCGAGCCTGATTGGTCGGACCACCGCTGAATGGTCCGAGTCACCAGTCTGTTACGTTTGAGTTTCTGCCTATAGGAAGGCAGCAGCAGCAGAACTGAGACGTGATCTGATTTGCCGAATGGGGGGCGAGGGAGGGCCTTATACGCATCCCGGAAGGGAGTGTAAACATGGTAGAGTGTGTTCTCACCACGCGTAGGACAGTTGATGTGTAGATGGTATATCGACAGGACTTTCCTCATCTTGGCGTTGTTAAAATCACCGGCCACAATGAACGCAGCCTCTGGACGTGAGGTCTATGCCCTTTTGATAACCGCATGCAGCTCGTCCAAGGCCTGATTTGTGTCGGCATGTGGCGGAATGTACACCGCTGTTATAACGACAGATGTAAACTCCCTCGGGATGTAATAAGGTCGGCATCTGATCATGAGGTGCTCCAGGTCCGGAGAACAGCCCGAAGAAATAATCTCCAAATCCGAGCACCACAGATTGTTCACCATGCAGCAGACAAGTGGTGAATGGAGACCCCCTCGGGAACAATGGCGGAGTCCGGGATCGAGCCAAGTCTCCGTGAAAACCATAACGTTACAAAACTCACTGTCCCGTTGAAAAACCATCCTGCTCCGAAATTCGTCCAGCTTGTTATCCAGAGCGGAGGCCGGTTATAACGGCTCCTCAGCCGGACTAGGACGCCGGCGTGCGACCCTCGTTTCCTTCATCGCCTCCGTGCTCCAGGTACAACAGGTTAACATCGCCATGGGCATTCCCCTTTGTTGGTGGCAGGGAAAGGTGTTTTCCATCATCAACCTGATGTGCAGAAGTTGTTCTCTATCATATTGTATCATAGGGCTCACTTGGTCAGTGTGCACAATGCAGAATAAAGCAGAATAAATAACATAAAAAAGAGCAGAGCTGTGGGGGAGCTTGAGACACGGCAGCCTTCCTCGGCGCCATCTTAAACAGACAACCACCTATCATCAGATGTGCCCTGAAAATTGTATCACTGATTACACTCATTATAGCATACTTACTTATTATATAAGGCAAATCTATTCAAGCTACAATTTTTGATTCTATAATTATACTTTGCCTGAGAAAGCCTCCCCTACACAGTTTATTGTGATAAAACTTTTAAACTAAAGACGACTGTTTGGAGTTCAAGCTCCACCAAGTTTATTGTTTCAGAAACAACGTTAGTGCAGCTGCTGCAGTGTGAAACTCTTGAGCTGGACTGGCCGTACAGTTAAGTAACATTGAATTTAAATACTTTAATATGACCACAAACACAGATTTTTATTCTGCAGAAACCGACTTACTGTGATCGACTGAAACGGGAATATTTAACGCAACTGCATTTTAAGAGCAGCTGTTTAAAGTACCATTACATCTCCTAAAGCTCTTTATTCAGAGTATTGGTGTTGATGTGTTGTAACGTGTTACAGTGAAAACTAAACGTGTCGCCTACATTCCGTTTTTATATCGTTAATCTTAAGCAGACCTGACTGAATTTGTCATTCGTGTGTTAAATAAGTGAACATGCACAATAATGTATTTGTTTGTCACATGAAAATAAATAATTGGAAGTGTAACTTTACTAGAATAGGCAGACACATAGAGAACCTGAGGCTGATGTCCACCACCTATTTCCTAAGCTGAAGTGAAGTGATTATGATCTGACGAACTCTGAAGTAATAAACTTTTATTTTTATCATGCAAGTCTTTGAAAGTGTTAACCTGGCACATGTATGACTTTACATATCTGTGTATTTGTGTTACGTTTTTAACTAGGTGACTCAGACTGCCTGCACCTGTGGATGTCCAACATGAGACACAACTGGAATCCAACCAGACTGAGAGTCATCACTTCAACACTGACTCCAGGTACAGACCTGTTTTCATAACTGACAAACAGTCAAAGCAAAGTATTATACATAATGCATTAAATTATACTGTATATGCAGTACTTTTAATGTGTAAGATCTCCATACTGCACATTCACTGTCTTGGTAGTGCACTGTTTAATCCAAAACCATATTCAAATACATAGTTGAAAATCAAGAGAATATAAGGACACACTTTGTTTATAAGTAACACTTCCTCTGCAATAATGCCATACTTTTATGTTTCCTGTCATTTTATTAGGGGCGGACGAGCCTGAAGGACACAGCTGTGCTGACCGTGGTCTGTCTATTATGGCAAAGAAGAAAAAGAAAGAACTTTTCGTTAGCTTTTTAAAAAAATCTAAAGTGTATCAAATCAGAAAGTAAAAGATGAACATTGTTGTGAAAACAGTGTTAATCTTTTTAACCAACCATAATGAATATAGAAATTCATTCAATATTATCCATGACACTTAGCATGACTGCCAACTGTAAGCAGTTGAAGGTCATCTTTAGTTAAGGGAGGAAGACATCAAGTGTTGTGCAGATGAAGCTGGTGCAGGTCATCCTCATGTTGACCAGCCTGAAGCTGCCGATCTCCACCATGTTGGTACTGCAGTGCTTCATGTAATGAAAAGAAAAAACTCACTATAAAGGATGTTTTATGCTGAAACCACTATGTCACATCTGCAGGATAACATGGAACAAAGGAGCAACACCTCAGAAATACATCTCTGTAAATACTTTTTACAGATACTGTACAATACAATTAATAACAATTACAATACTTTTGACACATGTAATATCAGCTGTGTTAAACAGCCAAGACTGGTACTGGACAGTTTATTCTGTGTTTAGCAGGTGGAAGCACCATAGATTTCAGCAAGAACTGATGAACTGAAAGAAATAAACATTGTACAAATATATAAAATGTGTTTCTACCTCATCTGTAATATTCAAGGTGATATTCTCTAACAGTGCTGTTGATAACAGCCCACATCAAGTCCCTTGACTTCTCTCAGTGTGAAAACAGATAAATATATAATAAATATGAGAACTTTTTACAACAGTGGTGTGTGGAGATTATAATCACATTTTAACTGTCATATAATTACACATCTGCATTGAGTCTAATTTACTGTAAATTCCACAACAGGCTAAATAAACGAGGCGGTAATAGTAATGGTGGATATACAAGCCTGTATCAAACCATTTATGAAACATATAGTTACTATCACATGCAACTTACACGCTTATTGATATTAACGGGAGCAATTCCAATAAGGTTCTTGCACTGTTATGGCTTGGGCCCTAAAAGTAATAATTGGAGCATTCCAATAGGGTCCTTGCACTGTTCGAGCTTGGGCCCTAACTATCTTATTTCCTTATCAAACGAAGCACATTTCTTCACTAAACCCCTCTTGCTCCACTCTGTGCCTGTGCCTCTGGCTTGTAATATCATGATTTGATTTTAAGGAACAGACTTTTTTTTTTATTTGCACAAAGTAGGCACATGAGATCCAAACACAAGTAACCGGAGATGCACTCTAATGCCAGACGTGAACTGATGTACTTTTGGCTGTTTATATTTGATTGGTACTCTCAGGATGTGAATACCAGGTCTGAACAGGACCTTAGAGATTCAAGCAAACAGAAATAAGCCTGCATTCTGAGGTGCAAGGTGATCTATTGGGATAATATGGGTTAATTTATATAAAATGGGGGATTTTACAGGGAGCCTATGGACAGATGCTAATACAGGACTAATATGATTACTTTTTCTAGTTCCTGTCAGTACTCATTGCTCCACTCTGTCCCTCACTCAATATCTCCTTTTGACACATGCACTTTCACACACTGAGACACAAACAAACACAATGACAACAAACATTTGTATACTTGGACTGGCTAGTAACACCATCGTTTCATCTTAAGGAAGAGACATTTTGTGTTTACTTGCACAAAGTAGGGTAATGAGATCTGAACACAAGTCACTTTAAATGCACTCGCTTGCCAGGTGTGAACTGACTATGGGCATTTCACTTGTGATTGGTACTCAACACAGTAACATGAGGAGTATTGTGATCTCTTTTCATGGTTTATGTGTGTACTCATGTTGCAGTATCTACTGAAGGCTTTTCACAGACAGGGACATCTTGATAAAGAATTAAGAACGTGTAAAGGTAATAAATGCATGGAGAATTTTATTTGCATCCTTTTGAGACGTGATGTTAATATTTTTACCTGCTCACCATAATTCTGACTGAAATTGTTTTACTTGAGTGAGTCAGTCAGGACCTGACTTTTTAATGGTCGAGGTAAATGAAAATATTGCTGAAGTGAGAAAAAAAGGGGTGACTGCAAATTATTTTGCTGGGGACCCAAACTGATAATGATTTAAGGAAAGAAACAATATGCCTGATTGAATCACGTGGTGGCAATTTCTATGAATCAAGCAAAAAGTAAAACACTTTTCTTTCTGTAAGTTTAGTTCAGCATCTGCAGATGGACTCACAGTACAATCACCTGAATGACATGTACAAATGAGCAAAGAACAGAGGTGAGGTCTGTGTTCTTATAACCCACAGCCCCCTCCCATTCTGTATGTAAAGGTATTGATTACCCTCCTGGTGTCTTATCAGTATGGGAGACATCCTGCCTTCACGTCTCTGTGGAAGACCCTGGAGTGAGACCCCTGGTGGGAGATCCCAACCATATACAAAGAGATACTATAATATTGAGGCTTCAAAGAGGCAATAAAGTTAACATTTTTGAGCGATAATCACAAACCTAAAGTTGCCCTTTCAGATAAACAATTTTGTCAATCTTCCACACACACGTCTGCTCATGCAATATCACATACACAAATTACAACATTTCCATTACAATCACAATAGATGAATCAGGGACATTGAAGCTGTTAAGTATATACTGTTATACTGGAGGCACTGGACTGACCAGGAGGACAGGGGAGCTGTGTTCAGACAGACAGTTATGAGTGATGAGAGGTTACTGTAAGCAAGTGTCAGAAGGGTGATTCAATCACAACATCTTAATTACTCAAAAGTGTGTATTATCTTCGACATAGCCTTCAGCACTGACGAGTTATATAAGACCACATAGTTAATGGTGAGCAGAGATATATAGAAGAAAAGAATAATTACAAATATTAATCCTTGTGGTAGAATATAAGTGTAGTGCCCTCATAAGGGTCAACAAAATTAACCTGTGCTTGAAATTTAAAACATTCAATATTTAAAATTGCATGAACCGCCGGTGTATCATCTGACTGCATGCATTTGTAGTTTCTGCTGTTACTCCTTCCAGTTGCCAAGATAAAAATGTGAGATAAGGTATAACATATCAACTATTGTTGAGACAGAACTGTTAAGATCGTTGAACAACCAAGCAGAAATAAAGCTGTATATTCTTTTGAGACAATATGCTAAATGACTATTGCATTGAATGTTTTATTACACTTACACAAGTTTTAAAGATGTTTTCGGAACATATGATTTATGAGGGGCAAAAAGTGGTGTGTGTGTTTTCTGGTCTATCACAGACAGCCTCTAGGCGTCTCTGTAGATCAAATGCACCCTTTTTTATTGGATCATCCTAAGAAGTAAATTGAATTTAGGCTGAATCCGTTGAAGAAAAGCACATGATCATCATGTGGTTTTTTTGGCCTAACTCCCTTTTTATGTCCTTTAGTCAACTGGAGCAGATATCAGTGTGAGTATTAAGTTTAGACTGAGCTTCGTTCAGGCAGTTTAGAGAAGAATGCATCCAGCTCACTGGCTCCTTTCAGTTCTCTTGTTTGTTGGTGCCTCCGAGTTTTGCTCTGCCGGACCACTCCATGCCCAGTGCAAAGTAGAATGGTATGGTATATTTCTTGTCTACATATGTTGCTAAAGATGGATTATATATTTGATGTGTTGTACAAAAAATCTGATATTTTTGCTTTGCTTAATATTGCATATATCTGCACACAATTAATGCAGGAAAACTTTGGGGATTACCAGTCACAGTGACACTAAAAGCTATTTCAATTATTTATTAAATTTATTCAAGAATAAACATCTTATCTTCAGTCTTCTTTTGTATTATAGAATGAAGTTCATTTACTGGTTAAGAATTTCTTTATTTCCCCCATAAATGGGTGAGGTTTGGGTAGATACTTTCTCCTTGAGGTTCCTCAGTTTATATTTAACACTAATGCCTATTTTGTAAGAGCAAGCTTTGGCGAGTGTTCTGTTATGCATCATTCCATCAGTGTTGGTGACGCTCTGCTCAGGGACGGCCCATGGCATAGGCAACATAGACAGTTGTTTCGGGGGAAAAATGCTAGAGGGTGCCACGGGATTGGGGATACCAGATCCCGGAGATAAATTATTAATGACTGTAGTATCAATAAGCTACTGATAAATCAAGAAAATATATTTCCTACTTATTATTACTACTTCTACATTATCTTGCACATTTATCCTTACAACTCCATTTCTGATAAGAACATTAATCTATGATGCATTTCGCCATTCTCAATCCAATCTCTTTCTCTCTCTTTCTCAAACGTTCTCTGACTATGTACACAAGAGGAAGGGCTGCGCTCTCACTCATATGCACATGCAAAGATACACATCCCTTACACAAAAACCAAGCTCTTAGTTACAGTGGAGAAGTGAACTAAATGTTCAAGCGTGGTTACACTTCGGTAAAGTCGAAGCCTAGAATATTCGTTGCCACAAATGCAACAAGTACTTTGCATGTGAGGGCTGAAACATGACCTACTGTGTTGGATGAAATTTGTTACATTTGATTTTCTTGAATCTGATCTTTACGTCCGCCGTTTGTCTTTCAGCAAGATTATAAAAAAACTAATGAACCACTTTAATTGAAATTTGATGGAAGGTGGGGTATGTGCTAAGGTAGAAACCATGAAAGTTTTGAATGGATGTAGACTGAGTAGCGGATCCAGACATTTTGTATTAACTTCTTTGACATTGGAAGGTTAGGTGTTTTTTGATACATTCACCAATTTGCCAGAGAAAAATGCATGGATCTTGATTTTTTTAAAAATGGGCATATTTTATTGTGTAGAATTTAGTGCGGCTCTAAATAAAAATCTGGTTCTAATATTTTTGTATGTGTTTTCATGGCATAGGTATGCACTTTACTGAATAGAATTCTAGTTGTGTTATTCCATGAGGCTATAAAATGAATAAAACAGGTAAGTCATGTTGAAACTAATATACAGTTCTGCTATAAACCCATTGTAAACTTAATCAAATATAACGTTATCCCTATATTCATTATAAATGCAACAGAAAATGGTCATACAGTCACACTCACAACTATTGTATATTAGATGGCATTATTTGTAGTCAAGAAAATCAGATGACTTGCATGAATCTTCAATGTTTGTACTTTTTTCATGCAGGTACTTTGGAATACCATGTCAAGTGGTAAGTGAATCGCTTGTCTCACAGATTAAGAAGTGGAGAACCATGGCAGGCTGTACTATGGGAGGACAGAGGTGTCTGTACAAGGTGTGTGTGCCTGTTTATCTGAAATCAACAATGTAAACCTGCACAGACTTTTTGCCTGCCTGTGGCATGGCTCTATGGATTGAAATGTCAGTCTATTGGTCCATGTACTACATTGGTCCAGACTCAAATAGTAAAAAATATGGATGTTATGTATAGAGCCAAATCACAACCAGGGTCGGGGGGGGGGGGGGGCAGGAACAGATGTTGTATGTACAAACTGTCAGACTGATTGTCATAGTGATACTTACTTTAATGTTGCAGTACTATATCAGCACCAGCCAATACTAGTAGTAATAATAATAATGGTGATTATTGGGAAATGGTAAATGGTGGTTGCTTATTAATCAGTTTAGGCTGATTCATGCTTCTGCATCGAAGCGACGCCATAATAGTTAATAAAGTTTGGCAGCAGAATAACACCACTATTCTCGGCCAATTAATTATTGTCGGATGCACTGTAGACTTAATTAAATGACTAATTTCTTTCAATATATACAGATTAAAAACATTTTAAATAGGTTCATGAATATGGATATTATGCTAGCACATAATAGATCTGTAGATAATAACTTGATGAAACTCTCTAAATTGTATAAATTGATATTCCACTCTACTGATAACTATTGTACAACCATTAAGGCACAGTGGGAAAAAGACCTAAAAAAATATTTCACTTCCGAGGAATGGGTAAGAAAAGATTTTGCAGTTCTCCAATTACCTATCTTTTTGTGTGAGATACAGTCATTCAGCTAAAAATGTTATTTAGGTCACATATAACTCCACAAAAATTACATAAAATGAATCCAAATGTTTTGAATGCATGGCTGTGGTGGCGGAGGAACATTAATACATCAATTGTGGGACTGCCAAGTAGTACACATATTTTGCGATGTTATAATATTATTCAATTTTATTTGCATAGCGCCAAATCATAATATACATTATCTCAAGGAAAGTTGCACAGATGGTCACGACCTTAAAAATGTAATAGAAACCCAACAGTTCCCACAATGAGCAGCACTTTGGTGACTGTGGACAGAAATCTCCCTCAATAACTGGAAGAAACTTCTACCAGAACCCGACCCCATGTGGGCAGCCATCTGCCTCAACCGGTTGGGGTTAAACTCTACTTAAAAAGTCTTCAATTAAATTTTGTGTTAACATTCCAGTTTGCCCCATTGTAGGTTTACAAGGCAGTGAGGTTGTTGGAATGAATTCTCCAATGTTTGATATAGTCCTCGTATTTTCTTCTCTTAAATATGTAAGTCAACCGATGATGGATGGTTTCCTACACCTAACCTCAATTTAAATATGAGATGTAAAAATACAAAAAGGAAGTTTACGATGAAACAATATGAATTTATGTACTCAAAGCAGCTAGTCAGTTTTGTAATAGGAGTTAAAATCATGGACTGTATATGAAAAATGGACATAGCTTCCGGTTCTAAAAGAAGTGTTTAAAAGTGTATTACCACAAGGATTCGGCAGAAGCTGGCTCAAACTGGCTCCAAGAAATCTCTGGCTGGATAGACAAAAATGACAATTTATCCCATGAAATGTATAATAAAAATAAATATTCCCACCAATGATTATGGTCTCAATCGCAAGATAACCTCCTTATCAGAGATCTGGTGGTCTATCTGAAAATACTATCGTAATGCATTAATAAGATATTAGAGTTTAAAAAGCCATAGGTTTGGGGGCGTGTCTGTTTGACACAGACTGTCGGATGATTGACAGGCAGCAGCTGCAACGGGTCTGACTCGAGAGAGATTCACCGGAGGAAAACTGGAGCTTTAATTACATCGTGTTCACTCACATTTACTGTGATTCTGTTGGTATCAGTCGCTGGAGAAGGGTTTTACACTGACACATTTACTGTTGGTTTGTGTAACACATGCAGTCACTACCGCGGGTTGAGGCAGCACGGAGCACACAGGACACAGAGGACGTTTTAAATATTTATTAATGAATCACACACACTTCACCACTCCGCAGCACTGTGTCTCTTAATGTCCACGCCAAATGTACATACGGCTCGTGTGTGTCAGTCAAACAGCGATCCTCAGTCCAGCTGCTACTGCCTTTAAAGGAGGAGATGATTAGGCAACTCAATGCAGCTGTGCCAATAAACTCACCTGTTACTGCTCCTGCTGAGCCAGCTCCGCACATTCCCTCTCCCACAGCTGAGTGCCCAAACCAAGCCCACACCCACAGTTTGTTTTTATTAGGGCTCACAATGACCATATTGCTTTTGCTTCGATTATTAGTTTTGAGTTCACCGGGATTAAGGCTTGTTCTTCAGTAACAACAGACCCAGAGGAGCTGATATCCGGTTTGTTCGGTAAGTAACTCTTGTTTTATTAACGTTTTACAGTCTTTATCTTTACAAGTGTTCACTATGCTCCACATAAGTTACTGTGGGTTTTCTATGTGTTCTGACAGGAGAAGAGGAAACGATTAGAATGCTAATTACTGACCCAGTGAATGTGAATTACGATTCTAACCAAGTTAGCTAGTTAGCCGAAACTAAAATGTAAAAGGCCTGTGATTAATTTCAAATTCCAACAACATGTTCATCAAAGTGTTCTTGTATGATTATAATACTGTGCATGTTACTGCTGTTTTTTTCTCTCTGATGTGCTCCTTTAAAATCATGAGTACTAAAACAGGTGTTCATATATAACTTTATTGTACATGGGCGGCTGTGGCTGAGGGGTAGAGCGGTCGTCCTCCAACCTGAAGGTCGGCAATTCGATCCCCAGTCTTCCCCATCTGCATGCCGAAGTGTCCTTGGGCAAGATGCTGAACCCTGAATTGCCCCTCATAGAACAACAAAGTGCTGCTAATAGATGCACTGTATGAATGTGTGTGTGAATGGGTGAATGTAAAACTGTACTGTAAAGAGCTTTGAGTGGTCATCAAGCCTAGAAAAGCGCTATATAAATAAAAAACCATTTACCATTTACCATTTACATTAAGCTACATTAATTCATTTATAATCCAACAAAAAAGGAAATACAGTTGTGGATCAGTAGTATTTCATATAAATCTTACAGCCCTTGATGCAGTCGTCTGTTCACTGTAAGAGTAAAGTTCAAAGCCTGGAGGAACACAAGCTTCTCTTACATTTAAAATGTTTAATAGTGTGTAGTTTAACTGTAATGATGGTGATGCAAACAGTTCATGTAGCAGCTCACATCTGTTCTTGCATCTCTTCAGGTTCTGCAGATTATAACACTGTTAGAAAATATTTAACACTACAGTATTTAACTTTGTTTACACGCTAACTTCAGCTGCTCTGAAATATGTGGACATGTGCAACATTGGCTTTTCAGATTACTGAAACATTACAAACTTTACCTCAGATGATGAAGCTAACTGTATTAGCATCTAGTTGTCAGTAGCTGGTGTAGGTGGGCGTGTTAATAGTTGCTTAAAAAAAAACATTATCTTTTAAGTTCCTGGTTGTTCAGCTGGATGGACCTATCTTCATTGCAACTATCCATCATCCTCCTAGGCCCTCACCCATTTTTATCACTGAATTTACATCCATCCTTGCTGATCTCTGTCCAATAATGTTATTCTGCGGGGGGTTTTAAAGGTCACATATTTTACACCTTTTTATGAAGTATATATAAATCATGTATCTGAAGCTTCTTCCTTAAAATACTCCTCAGATAATGCATTCAAGCATCTCTACAAACACTATTTCAGCTCTGCTCTGAACAGGTGGTTTCTGTGTTTGTCACTTTAAATGCGAATAAGCTGTGGCTGGTCACACCTCTCTCAGCAAGTGGATATGGCCTGGTCTTATCAGGGCCATGTTTTTGTGTTTACAGTAAGTGCACGGCTAGATAAGGCTGGTATGACGCTGTGTAGTTTAACCATACAAGTTTGATCCAGAATCTGAAGAACACTGTGGTTGCAGAAGGACATTTCTGAACCGGTTAGTCAATGATTTTCTATATGTTTGTACGCTTATTTTTTGGGGGGGTTAGTCAGCGTGAGCCTTGGTAAAGTTACTTACATGTCAGCAAATGCTGTTACTGCCCACTGTCTCATCATTATAGGGAGCAGTTTGGCTGATTAAACAACACTGTAAGCTGTTATCCCTCATACCTCCATTTGTACCTGTGTGGACAATTTGTCCTCTAAGGACTGCTTCAGTTGTTTCATGATGAGATGAGTGGAATGTTATCCTGTCAAAACGTTTTTATTTTCAGTTTTTCGCTGTATTTTGAGCAGAGATGCCTATCAAACCAGCTTCCGTTGTGTAACAATATTTTTTAAAGTACAGAGCATCTTTATCACTATAATTGAACATAAACATGTCTGTCAGCCTCATTGTTCTTCAGATATGAAAGTTTGTGAAAATACGGGACTATCATGCAAAAAAAGAAAACTAGCACGCTAGCGTAGTCCCGATCTTTTGTTTTAAGGTTGTTGTGATAAAAGTGACCATAATATATTGAAATTATATTAAACTAAGATATTACAATCATTATCGTAATTTTGAAATCCTTATTAATGGAGAAATACTACATTTGTTGGTCTCTCTCCCAGCTTGCCAGTGATTCGCAAGGCATTCTGAGTACCCCTAAGTTTGAAGTGAGGGTCTGAAAAATCTACGTTTGGAGGGGTATAAACAGTGTCGACCTCTAGCACCATGTTCCCTCAGGTACAACAACTGGCTCACTGGAAGAGGTGCACCCCAGACCCGTTGATCATGCCGCTCTTTCTGTTGTCCAGCAGCAGCCAACAACCACCCAGAACATTCTCAAAAGCGACTCTGAGTCTAGCTTGGTGTTCAACCACACAGTCCTGTACCTCTCTGGGTACTGGATCCTGGACTCCTGTGGAATCCTGCCCTCGTGGGGACAGCTACAGTGAACTTACTGAACACGGCGGCCATGACCAGGACATTTTCAAACCAGATCTAGGAAGGTTCAAGCAGCATGAAGTCGATGGCCCAGATCTCATTGTTTTGGAAGGCGAGCAAGTGGCCCATAAAGCTGTGTGGCACATGCTCAGAGTCCTTAGTGACAGGTAAGCCAGGCAAGGAATGAGCAACTAAATTGGAACCAGATACATACTGCCGTGAAAGCGCGTCAGTATTCCTGTTGCTGCGGCCTGAACGGTATTTGAGGTCAAAGGTGGCAAGTTGGGCAGCCCATCTGTGCTCAGTGGCCCTCAGTATAACAGACAGGAGATAGCTTAACGGGTTTTTGTCAGTATAGCAAGTGGACTTATGCCACAACTAGTAGTCTCAGCACTTCTGCGTCATAGCCCACTTGAGCGCAAGGAACTCTAGCTTCATAGAACTGTAGTTAGACATGTTGCACTTGGTGGTTGAAGGCCTCTGATTGCATATGCCACCTATCTCACACCACTGTCCATCTCCAGCTGCCATCGATCTCTAAAATGAAAGGATGCAAAAATCTACATTAGTCAGCACCAGGACCGAAACCAACTTTGACTGCAATAACTCGAAGCTTTCCGCACACTGAGGTGTCCACGTAGCATGCATAAACTGCCCTGACCCCTTCTTGGACGTGGTGTTTGCCAGCTTAACCACCAACCAATGCAGAGGGCTCTGCCATTTTGGCCCTTCACAAAGAGACCGTAGTAACTTTTCAATGCCAAGGACCCCATATAGCATAAGCCTCTGGCGGGGACCCCCTAGTTGCAAACATTTTTTAAATTACGTGTGCAATATGATGGCAAATATCAAAAATCAAACATACAGCTTCTTAATATATTCCCCTTATTTTTATTAATAACTAATAATCTGTCTTCTTTCTGTTACAAACATTCCTTGTCATTTCAGCACAGTAATATTAACCGTAAACATATATATATACACTACCGTTCAAACGTTTGGGGTCACCCAGACAATTTCGTGTTTTCCATGAAAACTCACACTTTTATTTATCAAATGAGTTGCAAAATGAATAGAAAATATAGTCAAGACATTGACAAGGTTAAAAATAATGATTTTTATTTGAAATATTAATTTTGTTCTTCAAACTTTGCTTTCGTCAAAGAATGCTCCATTTGCAGCAATTACAGCATTGCAGACCTTTGGCATTCTAGCTGTTAATTTGTTGAGGTAATCTGTAGAAATTTCACCCCACGCTTCCTGAAGCACCTCCCACAAGTTGGATTGGCTTGATGGGCACTTCTTGCGTACCATAAGGTCAAGCTGCTCCCACAACAGCTCAATGGGGTTGAGATCTGGTGACTGCGCTGGCCACTCCATTACAGACAGCATACCAGCTGACTGCTTCTTCCCTAAATAGTTCTTGCATAATTTGGAGGTGTGCTTTGGGTCATTGTCCTGTTGTAGGAGGAAATTGGCTCCAATCAAGCGCTGTCCACAGGGTATGGCATGGCGTTGCAAAATGGAGTGATAGCCTTCCTTATTTAAAATCCCTTTTACCTTGTACAAATCTCCCACTTTACCAGCACCAAAGCAGCCCCAGACCATCACATTACCTCCACCATGCTTGACAGATGGCGTCAGGCACTCTTCCAGCATCTTTGCACCTGTTCTGCGTCTCACAAATGTTCTTCTGTGTGATCCAAACACCTCAAACTTTGATTTGTCTGTCCATAACACTTTTTTCCAATCTTCCTCTGTCCAATGTCTGTGTTCTTTTGCCCATATCAATCTTTTCTTTTTATTGGCCAGTCTCAGATATGGCTTTTTCTTTGCCACTCTGCCTAGAAGGCCAGCATCCCGGAGTCGCCTCTTCACTGTAGACGTTGACACTGGCGTTTTGCAGGTACCATTTAAAGAAGCTGCCAGTTGAGGACCTGTGAGGTGTCTATTTCTCAAACTAGAGACTCTAATATACTTGTCTTCTTGCTGAGTTGTGCACCGGGGCCTCCCACTTCTCTTTCTACTCTGGTTAGAGCCTGTTTGTGCTGTTCTCTGAAGGGAGTAGTACACACCGTTGTAGGAAATTTTCAGTTTCTTCGCAATTTCTTGCATGGAATAGCCTTCATTTCTAAGAACAAGAATAGACTGGCGAGTTTCACATGAAAGTTCTCTTTTTCTGGCCATTTTGAGAGTATAATCGAACCCACAAATGTGATGCTCCAGATACTCAACTAGCTCAAAGGAAGGCCAGTTTTATAGCTTCTCTCACCAGCAAAACAGTTTTCAGCTGTGCTAACATAATTGCACAAGGGTTTTCAAGGGTTTTCTAATCATCCATTAGTCTTCTAAGGCGATTAGCAAACACAATGTACCATTAGAACACTGGAGTGATAGTTACTGGAAATGGGCCTCTATACACCAGACATTTCCACCTAGAATAGTCATTTACCACATTAACAATGTATAGAGTGTATTTCTGATTAATTTAATGTTATCTTCATTGAAAAAAACAGTGCTTTTCTTTGAAAAATAAGGACATTTCTCAGTGACCCCAAACCTTTGAACGGTAGTGTATATATATATATATATATATATATATACACTCACCGGCCACTTTATTAGGCACACCTGTTCAATTGCTTGTTAACACTACTAACACTACAACTCAATGCATTTAGGCATCTAGACGTGGTGAAGACGACTTGCTGAAGTTCAAACCGAGCATCAGAATGGGGAAGAAAGGGGATTTAAGTTACTTTGAATATAGCATGGTTGTTGGTGCCAGACGGGCTGGTCTGAGTATTTCAAAAACTGCTGATCTACTGGGATTTTAACACACAACCATCTCTAGGGTGTACAGAGAATGGTCCGAAAAAGAGAAAATATCCAGTGAGCGGCAGTTGTGTGGATGAAAATGTCTTGTTGATGTCAGAGGTCAGAGGAGAATGGGCAGAGTGGTTCGAGATGATAGAAAGGCAACAGTAACTCAAATAACCACTCGTTACAACCAAGGTATGCAGAATACCATCTCTGAACGCACAACACGTCGAACCTTGAAGCTACAGCAGCAGAAGACCACACCGGGTGCCACTCCTGTCAGCTAAGAACAGGAAACTGAGGCTACGATTCGCACAGGCTCACCAAAATTGGACAATAGAAGATTGGAAAAACGTTGCCTGGTCTGATGAGTCTCGATTTCAGCTGCGACATTCAGATGGTAGGGTCAGAATTTGGCGAAAACAACATGAAAGCATGGATCCATCCTGCCTTGTATCCATCCTACCTTGTATCAATGGTTCAGGCTGGTGGTGGTGGTGTTATGGTGTGGGGGATATTTTCTTAGCACACTTTGGGCCCCTTAGTACCAATTGAGCATTGTTTAAATGCCTTGTTGAATCTATGCTACGAAGAATTAAGGCAGTTCTGTGTGTATACACAGAGACAAATGGTACCTGGTCCCTCAATAGTGGGAGGGGTGGGCTTGGTGGCTCCTTCCCAGTTTATCTATCCTTGGTTTTATGGCTGTCAGTGCCAGACGAATGTAATTCTCCACTTGCAGACATGCTCTGTGCTTTGTTTTCAATACCTTGGTATGTGGTGGCAAATGGAAGAAGAGATTTTATACCTCCAAGTTTTAGATGCCAAGGTGGTATTCCGTGGTTGTGGCAGTTTTGCAGCAGAATCATCTTCAGTCTGGTTGTCTGATGGTCTTTTTTTTTTTTTTTTAATGTGTCCATTGTGGCCTTTAGCAGGAGGTAGCTAGCTATTTTTCAGGCACACAGCAACTTTCTGATGCAGCGGCTGCTCGATTCTGATTGGCTTGAGCGGTGTGTGGTTTTTTTTAAATTAAAAGATTGGCATTAGAAGAAAAAATAGATTGGTATCCAAGGACACATAGATTTCTATATGCAATGATTAGTAACATCTACAAAACATTTAATTTAATAATTAATAATTTTATTTTTATTGTCACATTGGGTCCCCTTTTCCCTTACAGTTTCCGCGACCACCCTGGCACCCCCTGGTGACCCCCACTTTGAAAAGCAGTGATATAGACTACTGCTCTCCTTAATGATCTGAGACTCCAGCAGCTGGTTGATATGGGCCTGCACGGCCTTGTACTGGACCAGGCACCTGTGACACAGAGAGTAAGTCAAAAAGAGAATGGCAGAATGCGCCAAAAAGCACTAGATAGCATTGGTGAATCACGTTAATCCCCAGGATTTCAGGGATAGAAGAGAAGGCACGAGGGGGGTCTTCAACAACAAGAATCCCACAGTGGGGCATCACCTTGCCACACAGTTCCACGTCAAGCTCCAAGTAGCTGATATTTGGAATCACAAGGCCATTAGCTGCTCGTAGCTGTAGTCAGTGACAAGAGTGAAGGCGATCATGGCCCCAAGGTGCGAACTGGACAAGAAAGAAACTTTCAGTAACCGTGCACACCATAGAGCTTTTTTTGTCCACCAAGCATGGAACAATGACTCCTCCAATCAAGGCATTGATGTTTGGACAAATAGCAATTAACTCAGCCGCTGCACCTTTCTGTGAGCCTGTGGACTCCCCAGCTGAGCTGAGCTGCCGAGCTCAGTGGGCTTAAGTTTTCCTGCGGGCAGGAGGAGTGGGACGGCATAGCAGTGCTTGAGTTAGCCAGCAATGAGAGACCGCTCACCATCACACTCTCGAGCAAAATGTCAGGGCTGCTGGCACCTTCTGCAGATTAAAGGGCCACTGCGAGAAGTTCAACCTTGGGAGCGAGGGGCCTGTAGAGAGGCTACAGTCTGGGTAAGCTGGTTTAGGTGACCCTACGCTCCATACTGAAGACCATAACCATAACCATAAGGCTTATAATAGCTACTAATACCTACGCCCCTTAGCCCCCCCTGGAAGACCCTCTCTCTCCCACCTAATAACCTCACCACAAAGCTCCAACAGGGTGACAGTGGGCTGGCAGTGAACTGGTTGCTTGAGCTCCTGGCGGAGAGAAGTGTTAAGAACTGATCCCAAAGGAGAACATGTGCATTGGGCATCCCATCTGGTGAATGCTGTTTAACTTGTGTCATTAAAGCCATAAGGGCTAAGAAATATTCTTCCAGCGTCTCATCCAGGGGCGGCTCCTGACATAGGCGACATAGGCGGTTGCCTAGGGCGCGAAATGCAGAGAGGGCGGCACAAGAAGCTGATTTATCATGACGTGATACATGCAATGTTAACCAATGCAGTAACGTCACAGCATCATCCTCTAAGCCCGGGGACACACCCGAGGCAGAAGCGCCACGAAAAGCTGTCCACCTCCTTTCCGCGCCCATTTTAATCAATTGGGCTGTTCACACCGGCAGGGAAGCGACGGGAAGCCCCGGGAAGTGCCGCGGCCGGCTCGAGATCTGCATCGATGGTTTCGGGGTCTGTTCTATTTTTTACACAGTGTACACAGGGGGCGCTTGCAGTTTTGCATGTGTATGTTGGGGGGCGCCAATCTGAAATCTCGCCTAGGGCTCCAACATTGCCAGGGCCGGCCCTGGACTCACCTTCAAGCTGGCGTAGAGAGAAGACGGCCTTTTAAACAGCTGTTAAACATGGGACACGTATGGTCTCTTGGAACAACAACCAGTCACTCTGTGACAGCAGCAGCAACGCAGACGAGGCATGACTAGCTGGAGCAGAGGAAGAAGTAGCACCACCAGAGTCCATCAGGGAAGCAGCAAGCTCCTGACGAAGTCATAAATTATTTGTCCTAAGGTGTGATACTATCTCCCTGAGCTGCTGCGCCTCCTCCTCCATGTTAACTGAGGGGAAGCCACACCAAAGCCTCACAAAAAAGGTATGATGTCGTGTTCTTTTATCCCAAGATATGAGAAGAGCCGGTCTCGGTTTGGTTCAACAAGTATTTATTCAGAAGCAATGAAAAGGTACAGCATAGCTATGTGCACATAGCTATGGGCACTCAATACACAGCCTCGGCTAAGTCAGTAGCACAGGGTAGTCAAGAGTCGCCCCGATTGGACGACAGGAGCAATACTTATAATAGTAGGTAGAACTTCATTGGTCAATAACGAGGGGGAGTCACCCTGGTTTAGCCCTGCCTCTCTCTTGCTGGTGCGCAGGCGTGGTCCCATCCTCTTGGCCCTGGAATCCGCCAATGATGAGGAGCTGCTCCCAGGTTCGTCCCTCCTTTGATAGTAGCTGGGCAAATCTTCACATTCTGACAGTGTTTGGTTTTGTGTATTAAAAACAAGCCTTTATCCGGCTGAAGCCTTGTGGGTCTAAAGTAGTTTTGCAGATACGGTGTTGTTGTTCATTGGAGTGAGAAATCTTGTGTTCCTGCTTTATCGGCTGTATGTTCTGTGTGCGTAAGCATGCGTATTCATCAGACAAGACAACGCCTTTCCTATCTGCACTTCAGAAGCTGAGGCGGCTGCTTGATTTCTTTCTAAGGCATAGGTCACAGTGTCTTAATGAGCACAGTGCATTCATGTATGTGTGATGTTGAATAAATCTAAAGGAATACTGTAATATATATAAAGGTTTATGTATGAGAACAAGTTTAAGTACAGTGTTATTGTATGCCACGGATTACAGTCCTAACACATAACAAAACATTAATTCTTTCTGTTAAGGTACAAACATGGTGCGCGTAAAATCGATCCTTTTCGGGGCTATAGTGTCTAATTATATTATTAAAATCCAAACAATGAAGAGTTGATCCCTAGAATAAACTGCTGTTCTGGCTCTACTAATGCACTCACACAAAACACAGAAAGAGGACATATACAAATCAAAAGTTCAACCCATTAGAAGAGAAAAAAATAAAAATAAACAAAAACATGTCTCTGCCCCTATAACCCTTGTGTTGTCCCTGCTTCCCCCGGCTGTTGGCCCCCTCACATAGCCCACCCCATATTAGGACACACACGTAGGGCAATAGACAAGTGAGCAGCCCTTGCAGATGTATTTCTTACACCCACGGCACACGGTGTGAGTTTTACAGTCCTTTTTCCTGGGGCATATCTGACACCTCTTCCTCTTACTCGCGGGGGATGCGCTCCCTTCGTACGATGAACGGAGTCACGAGAGCCTTTCCCAGCTGCTCTAGGAACACCCTCCGCTTGTTCCGCTTGCCCGGCATGCAGTCTGGGTTGATCTCTCTCCATATCACGAAGGCGTTGTAGGAAGAGACGTCGAGAATGTTGTGAAAGACGACCAGGAGCCAGCACGCGGTCATCCTCCTGCAGCTGTGCATTCCGATCACCTTGTCTAGGTTGTCCACGCCACCTTTGTTGCAGTTGTAGTCCAGGACGATGACCGGTTTCCCGTCCTCGCGGTTGCTGATGTCGGCTTCGGGGTGCCGTGTGCTCAGGAGCACCACATTCCTGTTTTTCTTTGGGATGTAGGACACAAGAGTGGCGGTGGGTGTGAATGCGAACTTGGATGAGAACACCTCTCTTCCCTTGACCGCGAGCAGCCCGGTCAGGAGCTCGGGCTTGTTCTTCCGAACAGTGCCGACCACGGTGAGCTTCCTCTCCAGGAGCTGCCGCACGAGTTCGTAGGAGGTGAAGTAATTGTCGCACGTGACGTTACAACCGTGCAGTCCCTCCGTTACATCGAGCATTACCCGCAACCCCTGGTTCCGTTCTGGGCGTCCGCCGCTCGGCTTTCCGGTGTACACTTGCATCTTCTAAGCGTAGCTTGATTTCGCATCGCAGGCCACCCACTTGATCCCGTATTTCGCCGGCTTGCTGGGCATGTACTGACGGAACGGACACCGGCCTAGGGAGAAAAACAGGAGGAGAAGAGATGAGAGGAGATGAGATGAGGATAAGGACTAGCAGCCGCTATCTACATAACATAACATAACATAATAATAATATAAAAAAGAAAAAAGACTAACCTCTGAACGGAACCAGTTGCTCGTCCACGGTCACTTCGGGCCCCGGGTTGTAGAGGTGTGGTAGCCGCGACACCCACGCGTCCCAGACCTCTCGCACGGCCGCCAATTTGTCCTTGGCTCGTCTCGTGCGTCTCGTCTCGCGGTCGTCGAAGCGCAGCAGACTGGAGTACGTGTGGAAGAGTTTTAGGGGCATCGTGGCACGAAATATCGCCCGGCCGCTCTCTGTGTCCCACAGGCTGGCGGCGGCCTCGCCCCGGGACCTGTACACGCCCGCTAAGATCAGCAGTCCTACGTAGGCGCGCAGGTCGGTCTCGTCCATCCCTTTCCATTCGTCACCGTATTTTCGACGACCCTCCCGATTCGTCATCTCCAGGATGATGTTCTCTACCGTCGGTGTGATGAACAGGTGGAACGTCGAGGCTAGGTCACCGGTGCGGGACGTCGCGTGGATCGTGGGGCCCCGGGGGACCCCGCTTTGAGCCGCAGCAGAGGAGGAGGAAGAGGAGGAGGAGGAGGAGGAGGAGCAGTGGCCCTCCTCTCGGCCGTACGCCCTCGAGGACCATGTTATTTCCCCGTTTCTTGACGGGAAGGTCTCTCTTTCCACGAGTCCGGTGGTGGTGGTGGTGTCGCCGTGGTCTTGTCCTCCTTCTTCTTCTTCTTCCAAGGATGAAGAATCTGCAGAAGCATCACCCACTGGGTCGTAGTCTTCGTCACCGTCGTCGTCTTCGTAGTCACTGTCGTCGTCTTCGTCTTCGTCGCCATCGCCGTCGTCTCCGTCTCCGTCCTCTCGGTCTTCTTCTCGGCCTGCTTTTCTGTCTGCTTCTCGGTCTGCTTCTCGGTCTGCTTCTCCATCTCCTTGTCCGTCCGCTTCTCGGTCTGGCTCTTTCGCGTCCTCTTCGGGTTCAGAGGATGGCTGCTGGGAGAATAGCTGTTGGAGAACCTGTTCTCTGGTGAAACGCTCCTGACGCGACATCGTGCCATGGTCCGTGAGAGAGTGGCACACTGAGACTTATATGTGGGTCTAATGTACCCCCCCTTGATTTCAATTGGAATCAGGTGTGGGTCTAAATGACCCCACAGAGCACCACAGCGCCCTCTCTGGGGGTCTAAATGACCCCTCCCATGACAATCGAGGTCTCAATTACCCCAGGAGAATTGGATAATGACAATCCTTGGGTCACCCTAACCCTGACCGGCCAGGGCTTGCGTATGATCACACGCACGCACTCACGCACGCACGCACGCACGCACACACACACACACACACACACACACACACACACACACACACACACTCAGGGTCAATCCGACCCAGGAACAACACAAGGGTTAAATGTGGTATTCTGCCAACAACGCCAGAATGTAGCCTGAGCGGGGAGTGAAAATATGTTGCAACAACGCCACCTGGGGGAGTGTTACCCCCAGGAAATTATGAAAACTAATAGTGAATCAACAAGGTCACACTGGTTAATCAATTACCACAGGGCGAGGGACGGTTTCAGTTTAAAAGGAAAATTATTCTACTAAATAATCAGGGCAACAGAAACTCAAAAACACCAAAATCTATTTATCTAATAACGTAAAACTAGCACTTAGGCAAAGTAATGAGGACAGGGCTGGGGCTTACCACGGCAGCAGGGAAACAAAATGGGAAGGGTCCATAAACTAACCATCAGTGAAACTGCACACCCGTTCGACAAGGAAAAAGAGTTAAAAACTGGTCCAAGTGCTAGCCATAACTTGGTGCTGACAAAAATCTATATTGAAAATTAAGGAAATGCAAAATAGTAAATATAAAACAAATTGCAAACAAAATTAATAACACAAATCAAAGAAAAATCATTTCAATTCATGTCAACATTACACAAACCGAAGGCAAATTAATAAAGCTTAACTATTTAAAAATATTGCTTTTCCTTCGAAAGTTCGATATCAACAGAAACCGATAGAGCCAAAGAGACAGAACAGCAGAGGAATCCAGGAGTGGTGGCATATGACAGTCCATACAATAAACCAGGGCCTCTAGAAAAGGCACATAACAGATATAGTTGATGAAAATAAATGGCTAATGTTTTGAAAGATAAACTTATACATATCACCTTGCTCAGCCACACGGCGCTTCCTCACAGAGAACGGGAGGGTGAAAGTGTCAAAGGCTGCCTCTTGATCACACTGCAGCAATAAAATGCATGACAATAATCAGCTGTGAACCAAGCGACAGACCATAAACATAGGCAGACGACGCCTACCTACCACGCGGACATGTAGCTGTGGAGCAAAGGTGTGATCTAATTAGCATATGAATAGCAGTGGTTGGAGATAAAAAGTCATATACTGGGCCAGATACTAAGAATAGACTTCTTTTGCAACACGTATACTCTATTGCTACTGGAGTCTTCAATTGTTGGTCGAAAGAATTCAGTGGACATGGTCAGAGTTCAATGCAGTAAAGTTTATTCTTTTTGTTAGGGTTGCCATCGTTAAGGGTTGAATAACCGGGCACCGATATCCTTGATTCTCGGAGGAATAACACACGCAGCCGTCATCGGTGTTTTACTTGAACCGGAAGTGTTTCACTTTATTGCGCACTCTCCAGTTATATCATAATAAAGCATAGACTTCAGTATAAGGGCACATATTAACAGAAAACTTAACACTTTTACAAGTGATAAACCCCAGCAGGCTCCGGAGCCTAACTGAAGACTGAGCTTCAAACCTTCTGCTTATATGCTCATCTCCGTCTCTGCTGTTGCCCGTTCAATCAATCAGTCGGTGGCTTTCCCCATCTCTTTTCTAGTTCAAAACTTCTGATATCGTCCGAATCTAATGGTTTCATATTTCCTTTAGTTAATTTTGTCATTGTAATGAATCACTGTTTTTCAATTGGCCATTAAATCACTGGTTTTTAATCAAACTTTGACAGCATCATAAATCTTAAAGTCTTCGGAGGCCTTTGATCTAAGCCCTTAAAAGGTATGACCTGATTTCACCACTAGACTTGGGCGATTCTTGAAAGCTACCTTTCCAAACAGGTTTACATAAGGTTTTTTCATGATTTCATTTACTTATGCTTGATATATAGTGCTATCATGTGAGAGTGTGCAGCGGCAACCATAGCTGCACTCTGATATGAGCTAGGGGCCTCTCTTAAATCCCCAGTATGTCACATAGTCATTTATAGCCTCATAAGCCTGCCGCTGCAACTGTTTAACTTGGATTTTGTCCCAGGCCAGGCCACCTGTAGTTTCTAATGCCCTATGCACAAAGACACAGTATAAGTACACAACGAAAAGTCACTCATGATCGGCTGGTAGATCTGTTGCTAGTGGTCACCCTGGGCCATTATAATACAGACTTGAGTAATCCCGTCCCACACAATAATAATAATGATAATATCATTATTATTAATAATAATTAATATATTCATAATAATTATTAGTAACCCTACACCAAAAGCACTGCAGTTACTGTCATTGTTATACTGTTGTCTACACTATATCATGACTAAATATGAATTTATTTGGGAAAAAAAACATTTACAAGGTACATGTTGAGTCAAAGCTTTATTAACACAAATAGTGTACAAACACAACATGCCTAGCCAGTGAAAAGAAATCAGGTGTAGCTTGAAATGTCTCTTTTCCGCCTCTGGCTTGTAGGTTCTTGGTGCCACTCTGTCTGAATCTGCTCCAGTGTGTAGACGTCTATGGTGTATAGCTGTGTACTTCAGTGTAGCTTCTAGTCTTGTTTGAAGTGTGGCACACAAGTCTGCGAGCTCCTGGTTGCAGAAGAAAGACATCATCTGCCACCAGCACACTCTCTCCCTTCGATCAGCTGTAAACACAATCAGTACAATCAGCACAGTAAAATGACACAATACACCTACAAATGTAACTGAAAAATGATCTAATGACACCAATCTTACCCTCTTCCTTCTCTGTCGACTCCAGGCTGAACTTTTCAATGCTGCTGCCTGAGCTGCAAGGTCCGGTTGGCTGTACCGGAAGTTCCTTAATACTGTCTCATAGTATGTCTTACAGGCAGCTGGAAAACAACATAGTCCATGAGTATGTTATTAATAAATGGAAATACCCTTGCAAATTCACTGTGAGAAGATCCAAAGTGAACACAATTGCTACACAGTTACTTACATAGAATGGCGTAATTTTCCACACTAATGCAAATCCGGACTTGCAGCTAGAGCTTTGACCAAATGTGCAGTGACTGCTTTGTTGTGAGGGGAGCTCAGATTGTGAAACATAATGATGAAATAGATCAGATAAAGTAAACATAGGGAAAGTTTTTTATACAGCACAATGCATATCATTTTTAATCTTACCCATGGTCCTGTTCGTAGCCGCCTGCCATTTGCCACAGAGGTGTGACGACGACGGACAGTTTCCTGTAAAATACTACAGCCCAAAAAAGTCACTTTTGTGAAAAGACTTAACAGCAAACTCTTAAGTTTAAGCAGTTTGTACACATTTAAATGTACACCCACAGTTTTTTACACGCTATTCAGATCTGCGAGTTACTTGGCTTAGCAGTTAGCAATGGCTTCTCTCTTTAGTTTAGCTCTTACTGCAATTTTGGTATTGTGTGCCCCCCTTTTCCGCTTTGACTCCTTCACACTGGGCCCGCGGCTTTGCTTTTCAACTCAGTCATCCTCTCCTCCCGAAAAGAAATGTGGTGTTCACTTCAGCCTGTTTCTGATTTACTTCGGCAGCAAACAGAGTCATTTGGCGAGTCGACCAACTCAAAACAGCAGCCGGTTATAGCTTTTTACCTATGTTTGTTTTGAGCAGTTTTTAAATTGTACATTTATATAGGATGAGTATGTGACTGAGGACCAGTGTATTCTTTCTGGTGTTTTTAATTTGAGTTTTTTAATGGAATACTGGGAAAGTTTAATAACAATAGGGCAAGTCAAGTCCAAATTCTGAGAAAATTTCAGCAGAGTCAACAGCTTAGTATGCCATAGACATGTGAACATGGTGCTGAGTTGGCCAGTATTTTGGGAGGACAAATGTTTGGGATGTTGTCAGTGATATGCTTTATGTGAAGCACAGTGTTTTGGTTTCAGCAGAAAGACTTTAGAAAACTGTACAGTGGTGCCACTCTCTCCATTCCAACCGTTTATCTTGGATGAGCTTGACAGACATGCAATGTTGAAAATGTATCAACAGATGAACCCTGAAAATTGTATCACTGATTACACTCGTTATAGCATACTTACTTACATAAGGCAAATTTATTCAAGTTACAAAAGCTGCCATGTAAGGATGGGCAATAAAACAATATCAATATCAACAATCATCGCAGTATGAATTATTATGTATCAAAGGTCAATAATATTGCAAAGGTACAATACATATATATATTGATATATTGCTTATACATTGCACAAGAGCAGCGAGGAGGTATAACACATTTTTCACCCAGGATAGAAAGATAAATAAATGAATAATCAGTCTTTAATCTTAAAAGAAATATTAACAATGCAACATTTATCATGATAATTATCAATATTGTGAAACAAAAATTATGATTATCATAATAATAATAATAATGATACTAATTCATCTCTTTCTTTTTGGCCGTGTTGTCGAGCCCTGCAGCCACGTACATTCAGAAATTGAATTAAAGACTTGATCGGTCCGTAATCAACCTGCTCCTAATCAGATGGCATTTTACCTGGCATCACACCCTAACCTGTTCCATCCGGGGTTCTTTTCTTCCACACTAGCCCTCTCCGTCCAAGAACTACACTGTAAGAACTTTCGACCTTGAAATCTTACCCCTCAAAATCCAGCTTTCTCTTCTCTAAATCATACTTAAAGTTACAGGTATAATTTTTCATATGAATTTAATATAAATAGAGAAGAGAAGCATTTTTTTGTTCTATGCCTCTGCTGACATTGCAGTGAGTTGTTGGGAAAGGCATGATATTACAGATGCCTTCTAAGTCATGTCACTTTCCAATTACAATGGTATTTTGGTATAAATAGTGTTGCCATATGGTTGCCAAAGTAGCCCTTACTTTTTTAACATCCTCTTAGAAGTGTTACTTTGTAATTGACCTTGTCTCGTCCTCCCTGCCCGCAGCATCTTCACTCTCTTAGAGAGAAATCTCTATGCCTTTCCACAATTTAGTTGTCTCGCATCAGAGCAGATATTAAATCCTGGTTTGTTGCGGCCATTTTCAACATCTTTATATTCCCTCAGTTTTACTGATCCAGCCCCTTCTGGCCAACCAGACATTAACGTAGAGACCAACAGAGGGGGATTAAATTCCCATAATATTCATTCCAAATCCAATGGTCATCATTCATTTCAATTGTCGTCACCCACTTCCTACATAGCAGTAGATAGATCAGGGAACAAATTACTTTGTCATGCGTCAATGCTGAGACAATAGAAGTCATCTATAAAAGCCCCTACAATTACCAGAGTTATGCATAGTTTGTTTTTCTAGTCAGTACTACTAAATCGGTGAGTACTTTAATTTCTAGCAATCCTGCTAAGGGCATTCTCTCATTTAATCCTCTACATGAGCTCACCTTCTCTAACCTTAGAGTCAAAGACTGATAGATCTTGTCAAGACACTCAAACTATTATTGCTAAGAATAATACTGCTTTCTGTTCTTTCTCTTCTATTATGAAACACCCATCTGTTGGCACCCCTGCTCACCCACAATGGTTGAAAACCCGTTACGAGATCTCCTCAAAGCAATAGCAATGTCTGCCAGAGCAGCGGCGTAACACCTGAATGCTTTCCCCCTCACTCCCTTAAAAGCAGCATTGCTACATCTGGCTCTCCTTTGTCCATGCTTACCCTGCTATGTCAGGCTCCACAATAAGTAATAATGCTTATCAAAGATCATCAGTTACTGCACCCCTTATGCTTTAATATGTAAAGCCTAATTCTGCAAGCTTGAGCTAGTAATGACTTACTAGTAGAGTCTGATCATACGGATTCTAATAACCAAGTCCCTGAAAAGACTTGGACAAATTTTTTCTGCATCCTTTTACAATATGTAAGTTAAAGAATGCAGTCCTAGAAATTTGTTTTAAATAAGAATTAAAGGACAAATCGGGGTCAAAGATAACTCCCAAATTCCCGACAGTTTCACTGGAAGCAAGGGCAATGCCATCTAGAGAAGCTAAATCATTAGATAATGTATCTGTAAAGTGTTTAGGGCAGAGTATTAGAACCTGTTTTATCTGAGTTTAACAGGAGAAAATTGTGGGTCATCCAGGTTTTTATGTCCTGGAAACATGCTCGAAGTTTAGTTAATTGACTACATTGCTCTGGTTTTATTGTATAAGTATAAATGGGTGTCGTCCGCATAACAGTGAAAAGTGTCTCCTGATAATGATTCTTAATGGAATCATATATGAATGAAATTGAGCCAAGCACAGAACCCTGAGGAACCCCATGATTAACTTTGATGCGCACTGTTCCCTCATGATTAATTTGCACAAATTGAAATCAATAGGATTTAAACCAGTTTAGGGCAGTTCTTTTAGTGCAAATTTACTTTTCTAGTTTCTGTAGTAAGATGTGTTTATCAATAGTGTCGAATGCTGCACTAACAGGACAAGGACAGACACAAACTCTTGATCTGAAGCTATGAGAAGGTAATTTGTGACTTACATCAAGTCTTTCTCTGTGCAGTGATGAGCTCTAAACCCTGATTGAAAGTCTTCATATACATTATCTTTCTGAAGAAAGTCACACAGCTAATTGGCTACAACTTTCTCAAGGATTTTAAACAGGAAGTGGAGGTTGGATATTGGTCTGTAGTTTGCTAAAACCTCCTGGTTCAGAGTGGGTTCTTTAAGAAGGGGCTTGATTAATGCTTGCCTAAAGGACTGTGGTACATATCCTGATAACGATTTATTGACTGTATTCAGTAAAGTGGTATTTATTAAGTAACTTTGTTGGAATGGGGTCTAAAATACAAGTTGTTGGTTTTAGACCAGGGGTTGGCAACCTTTACCATCAAATTGAATATATATATTTGATAACACAGCTTATAAAGTTTTATATATAGTTATACTCAGTGTTGTGCCAGTTCACACTTAAAATGAACTAGTTCAAAGTTCAGTTCATGTAGATAAAAATGAACTAGTTCACGTTCATTTGTTCCATTTCTTATTGGGATAATTTAGGTGACAAACTTATTATGGAAGTTTTCTGGAAGCTGCTGAAAGGAGAACTCAGGCAGCAGTTGATGCAGAAGATTTTAATATAGACTTGATGCATCAAGGAGACCAGAAGGTGCAACAATATACAAACGCTAACAGAGTAACATGAGCAAAAGTCTGATGATGTCTCCCACAACATCCCCATACTGTATATCTTCCTCTACTCGTGTCACCCATTCTAACAGCACATCCATGAATGGCTAGAATTGCTGTCACTCTCTATGTTACATGTAGGTTCGCATCTTGTTGGATAGTTAAGCCTAAAGTATGCATTCCTAAATCACATTGTGTCCTTATGTCTTGCCACTGATAAAAGTTGGTGAGAGTTGAAGTTGGTGCCTCTCTGTCTGGCGCATCTGAATTAGATATTAAAGTCCCTAAACGTAGACAAAAAAATGCATTGTTGGTTGGTCCTTTATCTACAACCTGACCTTTGGCACTGCTTAAAGAGAGAATAGAGTATCTGCGGAATTTAGACAGGCACTATTCTCCTGTACAGATATAATATACATTATATACATAATATATATTGGCATATACAGTCATGTGTGAGGGTGGTCAAAAATTCCTCAACACTTACGATCATGTGTTTAGTTATTAATCTATGGTGTCGGATCATGTATGCCTGTCGCTCCGGTCATTTTAACACTGAGTCCTGACTGTGCGTCACGTCTCGTGTTGTACTGAGCACAGAATGTTGACGAGTCATTTTTCATGATGTTTAAATGCAGCCTCATAAATTATGGAGCGAATCAAATAAACACTAAGTTATTTCATGTACTGATCAGGTCCTGATAACTAGTGATGAGTGTTTATTAGTTAAAGTGAGAGCAGAGTAGAGGAGGACACAGAAACTCCAGCTCGGTACAAATAATAATGTTTAATACAAATCAACTGCAGCTTCTGCTCTGATCATTGAGCAGTGGAGCTCATCACTGAGCAGCTGTGACCAGAGAAACTTGGTGTTTTCACTGTTTCCACTGTTCGGTCAGTTACCGGCTGCTTCACGTGAACGAGCTCTGATCTCACTGCGTGTGTCTCTCTGAGCAAGTCACTTACGTTCACGTTCATCATATGTAAACTGATTCGTTCAGTTCATCGGTCATGAAAAATATGAACGTGTTCATGCCAAACACTGTACAGGGAGCCACTGCAGAGGGGTTGAAGAGCCGCAGGTTGCCGACCCCTGGTTTAGACGATTAGATAATTGGGGTCAGCTGATCAAGTTTGATCGGAGAGAAGCTGTCTGAATAAATAACAGGATTCTCGGTTGTGCCAATATACTATAATATTCAGAGCATCCACTAGCTGTGACAGGAAGTACCATGTTGGTGCCTTTATGTTGAATGGCGACCTTTGATGGAACGCCAACAAACAGGAAGTTGTTGTAACGTCATTGCAGATTCTTGAAAACTCAAGTTTTGCATCTGCTTCAGGTCTGGTAAAAATTTACATACTTTAATGTGCTCGGGAAAGTTCTTCCAAAAATGGCTCAATAGTGTCTCCTACAAATCTTTACAGAGGGTCATCATATTCATTTACTTTCGCCTAGAAAAATGTAATGCAAATTTAACTTGATTTTTCACGTTTTCGGTCATGCTTTAAAATTCTACTCCTCCTACAGATTTCATCCGATGTACTTCAATTTGGTATATGTCATGTGAGGGACTTTTTCAATAAGAGGTGTATTTCT
This sequence comes from Hippoglossus hippoglossus, assembly GCF_009819705.1. NCBI lineage: Eukaryota > Metazoa > Chordata > Actinopteri > Pleuronectiformes > Pleuronectidae > Hippoglossus > Hippoglossus hippoglossus. The sequence continues at coordinate 29,109,677 of NC_047159.1, forward strand.
ACCGTGAGTTTGTCTGTAGAGTGGTCGTGGTGGCACATTTCGATGATTCGCCTGAAAACAGTAAAGTAGTATTTTTTCCATTCTGCCTCAAACTTACATTTACATATGATAATAATTGATAATAGTCATACTGCCCCCTAGCTGTAACAGTCTCGCCATTGAAATTACAAGTAGCTGTAACATCCATGTTTTAGCTCCTATTTCTGTCAACTTTTATATGTTTAGAATATAGGACAAGATGTTGACTATCCCTTGTACGCTTGAAAGGCTTCTGCATAATTTAGGTTACCAACTACGAGTAGATGTAAGCAGGTGTTACTGGCCACCAGTGGATGTTAGGGACATAACCTCCCTTAGCACCTTGGCGTCATCAAGTGTCTTGACCTTTTAATCAATGATACAGGCCGAACTTAAATAAATCTGACTGGCTACTCGCTTGTATGGCAGTACTATGAAAGCCATGTGGCCCGGTCAGTATAACAGACATCTTTACATCACATCAGGTGTTTCGGCTTTTAATCACAAGTCACCATCTGGGTGCATGTCCCTAGCATCTTGGGGCCCAGTTGGGATCTTTCCTCCTGATCCAGAGCTATTGGCTGCAGCGTTCTGCAGTGTGTGATGTTTCTTTTATGGTCTGGCGCATGGCTTGTCTATGGATCCCTAGATCATTACATTACATTACATTTCATTTAGCTGACGCTTTTATCCAAAGCGACTTACAATAAGTGCATTCAACCATGAGGGTACAAACCCAGAACAAGAATCAAGAAAATACAATTTTCTTCAAGAAAGCCAAACTATAAAGTGCTATAAGTAAGTGCCATTTAAGTGCTACAAAATTTGTATTTTAAACTTTTTTTTAAATGTATTTATTTTTTATTCAAGGTATAGTCGGAAGAGATGTGTCTTTAGGAGATGTATAGACTTTCTGCTGTCCTGATGTCATTGGGGAGCTTATTCCACCATTTAGGAGCCAGGACAGCAAACAGTCGTGATTTTGTTGAGTGTTTAGCTTGCAGTGAGGGAGCAACAAGCTGATTGGCAGATGCAGAGCGGAGTGAACGGGCTGGATCCATTCGCAGCACGGTACGCAAGTACTAATGTTTTGAAACGGATGCAGGCAGCCACTGGGAACCAGTGAAGGGAGCAGAGGAGCGTAGTAGTGTGAGTGAATTTAGGTAGGTTAAAGACCAGTCGAGCTGCTGCATTCTGGATGAGCTGCAGAGGTCGGATGGCACTAGCAGGTAGGCCTGCCAGGAGGGAGTTACAATAGTCTAAGTCCAGTGTTATTTCCTCAGGTTGGAGGGAGTTTCGGAAAAACTATCTTTCGGTTTGTGTGGTTGAAATTCCCAGCAAAAATGGGTAATCCATCTGGGTGGTATCATTGACAGCCTGGTACAGTCCACTGAGCACCGCCTCTCTGTTGTGGTTGTTGTGGGTGGGAAGGATGCATATAACTACTAGCAGAATAGCAGTAAATTCCTTTGATAGCAACTTTAGAGAAACAATGTTGAATGGATTAAACAGCATAATTTGCAGTATGGACAGTACAGTTCAAAATAGTGTCATCAGCATAAAGGTGATTAGTACGCCCAATCACAGGAGAGGCAATATCATCAAAATAAATTGTGAACAGGACAGGCTCCAAGATAAAGGCTTGTGGGAAACCTTTTGAAGTTTTTACAAAATCAGACACTGCTGCGTGTCTGTAAGATAGCTCTAAAACCATTAAAAGGCAACAGAGGCAAAACCAATATGATAAAGTCTTTTTAAAAGTAATACAGCACAGTGTTTCTATCCAAAGCCAAAATTATGTTATTCAAGGCAAGAGTGGCATCAGTAACAGGGCTGTACCTTTCTCGAAAACCTGATTGGTGTATACTTACGATAGACCTATTCATGTCTTGTTTTGTCCTGCAATTATTTCATGCTTATATTTCTCTATAATTTTACACTTATATAATATAATTTGTTACGGCTGTATGTGTTTCTGTTCTGTGTCCCTGTTTTTCTCTTGTCTCTCCTCTAGCTCCACTCTGATTAAACCGATCAGTCATCAATGAGTTGCACCTGACCAGTAAATTGAGGTTCTTTAAAAACTCCTGTGTTCTGTGTACAGCACTTTGATAAAGAGTTTTATAAACTGCCATCTGCTCTATGGGTATACAGTATTTCCCAGCATTACAATATGTCACATCCAGCCCAGGTGTTTAGGTTTTTTATTTAATTATATAATTTAATATTTGTCTGGTCTTATTTTTTATACTCTCATTCTGTCTCATCTCAGATCCTCACTTCAAGCCCAGCACTTTGGATACCTCTGCTTGTTTGGCTGACTTACCGAGTACCGAACCCCTGGACTGATTAAACTAATCAATGTTGTAAATACTGTTATTTTGTTGATGTTCTCAGTTACCTGCTTAATCTATTGCACTTCTGTCCATCCTGGGAGAGGGATCCCTCACGTGTGGCTCTCTCTGAGGTTTCTACATTTTTTCCCCCCTGTTAATAGGAGGTTTTTTTTGGTAGTTTTTACCCTGGGTTAATGACAGAGGATGTCACACACTGTTAAGCCTTATGAGACAAATTGTGATTTGAATATGGGCTATAGAAATAACATTTTATTTGATTAGTTTTTAGATGTGATTCCTGCGTCATGAGTCATGCATTTGATTCCTTTGGGTGCCACGTTGATACAATACAGAAGAAGAAGAACCAACTAATATAACACATTGTCCTTCAACTGTGGCTGCATTTGAGCACTAAGATATATATAAACATTTACATATAAAAAAATATATGGATTATGTAATGTTATTTTTGTCTGCATTTATTTTTTATTTATAAAAATGTGTATGTTTCTTCCATCATAGTCAAATATTTTCAATTCATTTTCTAATTTTAGTAAAGGCAGAAAATGGTTGGTTGCTGCTGCATTTTTAATTGGCTGCTGTCTTCTGCTGGATGCAAAAGGGTTAGAACTTAGTATTTTCGTAGAATTTAATTTAACATTTGTTTTTTCTGTCGAGGTAGCTGGCCGCCCATATTGAGTTTGGTTCTGCTTGAGTTTTCTTCCGGTAAATGAAAGAGTTGTTTCTCTCCACAGTTGCCAACGTGCTTGCTTATTGTCAGAACTGTTGGGTTTCTCTATAATGTTTAAGGTCTCGACCTAACATGTAAAGTGCCCTGAGATGATGTGAGTTATGATTTTGCACTTTACAAATAAAAGTCAATTGAATTGACAATGTTATTTATTTTCCTCTTTTTCCACTCATGTTCTCTTTCTATGGCCAGCACTTGTATTGTTACTTACAGAAATTATTTAATTGTCATATTCTTATATCCTAGAAATAAAGAACCTTTTATTTAAAGGTCCAGTGTGTAAGATTTAGGTGAAATGGCTCTATTGGCAGAAATTGAATATAAAATAATCCTTTTTCACAAGTGTTTCATCTAAATTGTACGAATTGTTGTTTTCTTTACCCTAGAATGGACCATTTATATTTAATTACTTTATATTTAAATCGGCAGCAGGTCCTCTCTACGGAGGCCGCCATGTTTTTTTTTACAGTAGCCTGGACTGGACATACTAAACACCTTTTGATATTTTTTTAAAAATCAACGCTACCACAAGTTCTCTTTCATGTTTGGAAGGGAAGGGTGAGGTGAGGGGTATTCAGCTGCAACTTGAAACTTCACCACTCACCACTAGATGTCACCAAATTCTAGACACTGTACCTTTAAGTAGTTTTATCTAGTTGGCTTTTAATCAAATATTGTTTGGTCTCTCTACAGCTGCAGTCTGCCTCTGACCACTTCATAGCAGCCAAGCACACCAGTCCTTTTAAGAGGTATGTGGATGATATCAACTTCCGGCTGGGCCACTATTATTTCTTCACTTGCTGTCATGTTTCGGTAGGTGTTCACTCTGCTCTGTTTCATATATATATGTACATAAGTATTTCAAACATGATTTAGTAACTTCAGGGATAGTTCACCGAAAAATGAAAATTCACTAATCTACTCACCACTATGCCGATGGAGGGGTGGAGTGTTTGAGTCCAAAAAACACTTTTGGAGTTTCAGGGGTAAACAGTGAAAAAATATAACTAACACTAGGGCTGCAAGCAGCACTTGTGGTCCCTCGCACCTGTGCACGTCGGGGTCAGCTGCCACCGTGGGGCAACGAGCTGACACGGATTGGGCGAAACGGCTTAGTCTTGTGTGCATTTTGTGCACTGTGGAAAGTAGAAATGCGCCACTTCCTGTGTCTGTCATGCGACTCTACACCACGCCCACTAATCATGTATTATGGGCCATGTAGTTTGAGGGCAAGAAAAGCAACAGAAGAGACAAAAGTATTGATTAAGAGGAGTTCCCATGTATTTGCAACGCACAGAAACACACAGAATGTATAGTGTGGCAGACTTTGCTCTTGCAGGGTCCTGCTGGGTTGGTTTATAAATTCCCAGGTCTGAGCAAGTAGCAAACAGTATGTGCACCTTACTGGCCACGGCTGTGGTGCACATACTGTGCATGAACATCTATTGAACCCAGTAAGCAAAGATGATGTAAATCAATCACAGGGCATAGTAAATTCTTGATTGTTTTTGTGACATACAATATTAAGACAGGTAATATTAAAGTGGCCTTTCATGTAAATGTCAAAGCAGTAAGCAGGTTACCATAGGGAATCAAACCCCATCCTAGTACCCATTACTAGTGCCTTTTGCTTTTTGCTGTTACATGAAAGGGAAAGCAAAACCTGCATTAGCAACAGTATATTTGTGTTGTAATTGTATTTGATATTAGCCCATGATGAGGTCTATTATAGATTATTTAATTTGGCGAAGTTTTGTACAATTGCTATGTATGACACATTGTTGCCAATTTTCCTTTTTGGTTATAAATGCTGTAATACAGGAAAAGCAACCAGTTCTGGGGTATCGCAGTGTTTGCAAATTTAGCAGTGAATTCAACAACATAGAGTAAATCATTAATATAATACAATGTTAAATGAAAGCTGCAGCATGTTATATGCAGGCATTCATATTAACAATATTCAGTATTTAATTAGGGCACAACATGTTGCCAATTTGGTCATGGTATGATTTGTGTAAAAGAGAAATTAATGAGTCAATACATGAATGCTAATAAATGCTGTGGTAAGCAATGAAAGAAACCAATTTATGGGTATGGGTTTTGCATGTAATATTGAACACATTAAGGCAGTGGTTCTCAAACTTTTTCTGTCATGCCCCACTTTGGAGCTAGGATATTTTTCATGCCCCACCCGCTCCCCTGCCCCAACAAAATTGTGACAAAATGGGCCAAGTTTAACATGTGTATTTACATAACATACACATGAACATTAAATTCACATTACTTTCAGGAATTTCTGATGTGCAAATAAAAAACCTTTTTCAAACAACTTTTTGTGACATTTGCCACTTTTTTCAAAGAATAGTGCAATAACTTTGCTTAAATTCAACTTAATTTAAGTACTTTTGGTGACATTTATCACTACATTCCTCCATCAGTCTGTACTTTTTCAAAAATAGAGAAAAAAAAAAAAAATTATAATCACTTTGTTACAACGATGATAAAGCTCAACCAAAAATAACACATGCATGTGACTGGGGTGTAATGTTTCTAAGTGTCTTCTTAATTTGTTGGGTCTCATACTGTCAGCTGCCAGAGTTGTCAGACCTAAAATACACACTGGTCTCTCCTCATGTCCTCCTTCATTCACTGTGAACCCAAGAGCAAGATAGGCTTCATCGTACTTTCTTTTCAACTTGGTTTTTGAACACTGTATCTTGTTTGTCACTGACCGGCTGCTTCACGTGAACGAGCTCTGATCTCACTGTGTGTGTCTCTCTGAGCGAATGAGTGGGGGAGCCCCGGGGCCTGTGTGTGTGTGTGCGCTGTCTGGGGGCACACACACACACACACACACACATTCGCCCGCTCCTGGTATTTCATGCTGGCCTGATACGATGATGATTTAACAAATTAACGTGAACGTGAGTTCATTGTTTGCGAAAAATATGCGCGACATGCACAACACTGTACAGGGAGCCGCTGCAGAGCCGCTGCAGAGCCGCAGGTTGCCGACCCCTGGCTACGGCGAAAGAACGATTTGTTTACTGTTCAACCTTTAAAGAGATGCGGACGTCAAAACATTAGTTCAGCCTCACATTTCCCCCAGTGGGGCACGCCACACAGTTTGAGAATCACTGAGTTGAGGATATATCATTGTGCAGTACCAATTTCGCTTGAATATGTGTAACTGTGCAAGGAAACCTCTAACTTGGTGCATTATGAAAAATATTATGGTAGGCCTGTCACAATAACAATATTAAACATTTGGCACAGGATTTATGTTACCAGCTCAGTAAACGTTGAGGGGATGTGTTAGGTTAGTATTCCAGCTTTTCCTCTATTGAGTGTCTGTGTCCGTATTTATGGATTGCCTCGCGGGTAGGATCAAACGGTCTTGCCGGATGTTCCCCACCCCTGCTCTAATTTAATCTTTAAAATCCAATCACTCATTGTATGAGACGATTACCAATTGACCCGGAGCTTTAGACCTTCACACCCTTGTGATAAAAACACTTTAATAATTACATCAAATAGGAACACTAAAATGTATTAAAACAAAAGACAAGTTCAAACATAAAGTGAAACTTGGAATGAAATATTTGAATTAACTGCCAATTGATATATATGATTAATCACGAAAAGGTGAATTATTTAGAATGTCTTAATTATTTAGGGAATTAAAGGAGCAGAGGCACATTTATAAGACAAAAAATGTGCTGTCTGATTACTAGCTATCACACTTGTAACAGAAATCATAAAAAGTATTAGGGATTTGTGTACATATAGAAACACACAGGTGAAGTCATGTAGGAATTTCTCCATCGCCTTCTTAATTATTTAATTTACCTTTACCTATGAAACGTCCAATAAGTGTCAGGCTTTGCGTCGGGTATCTCATCGGCCAAACTTATATACTTGGAGGTCTGTTATCAATCTTATTAAAAAATGGGATTAAACATTGAAAAACGCATCAAACTCAGTACATTCTAACAGATGCAGTCAAAGGTCATTATCTGCGTGTTTCTCTTTGCTCATAGGGAACTCAGAGGTGCATGGTTTTAGTCAAGTCTGCTTTTTTCATCTAGTCCCCTCTAATTCATGTCAGTGTGATTGTCGTCAGTTATTCTGCTTAGCAGTTCATTTAGCTCTTTCACTTCAAATAGGGTTTATTGTGTGTGGAACATTTAAGTTACTAGAACCGCCCCTTTCACTCTGCGTCACCTCTTCATGGGCATCTGGGGGAAGGGCTGGCATGTATCTTGAAGCGTGGATCCATCTTGCTTTACCTTGGACCCTAAGGGCTTTTCTGGTTGTTAACAGCATCTGGAACAGGCCTTTCCACCTAGGAGATAGACACTTTTCCAGAGATTTGATTAGTACATATTCTACATGAAATGGATGAATAGGTTCAAGGTTTTGGCAGTCTGCTTGACACCTGTAAATGAAACAAGGTCTCTACCATTTGTAGGATGAACACAGGGATTCTGAATCAAATGAGGGAGCAGATAAGAATGGATATAAGAGATTACTTGACTGAGAATGATAATGGTGAAGTACTGTATCTCCACCAATTCTTTGGGACGCATGCAAAGCTGTTCTGAGAGGAAAAATTATAGGCTATTGCTCCAAATTAAAAAAGAAAAGAAAAGAGAAACTGGATCGGTTGCAAACTGAATTAAAAGAATCAGAGGATAAACATAAAAATACAATGAATCAAAGAATAAAAATGGAAATAGACAGGAAGAAAATCTACTCAGACAACATAAAAAGAAAACAGATTTTCCTAAGACAACAACATTATGAAGCAGGAGGATAACCTCCCCTTCCTGTCTAAAATCCTTGAAAAGGTTGTAGCCAATCAGCTGTGTGAGTTTCTCCAGGAAAGTATATGTATAGTATATGTCCATGTACATGAAGACTTTCAGTCGGGGTTTAGAGCGAATCACAGCATGGAGACAGCCTTGGCAAAAGTCACTAATGACCTTCTAATAGCTTCAGATCAGGGATTTGTGTCTGTGGTCGTTCTGTTAGATCTTAGTGCAGCATTTGACACTATTGACCATCACTGGTCTAAATCCAATTTTTTTGATTGATTCCAACTTGTGCAAATTAATGAGTCATCTATGCACACCAAAGTTCACCACAGTGTTCCACAGGGTTCTGACAACAGTGGAAGTCTCTGTAACAGACATTAGTCCAACCTTTCGTGTAATTGAACATATAGATATAAATAATCTCCAGGCAGGATTATTGAGCCTGATGCGGAAAAGGCTTTCGACCAAGTCAATTGGAAGTTTTTATATAGAGTACTTCAAGGTTTTGGATTTCATCAGACCTTTACTAAAACTATTCAAGCATTGTATGATAACCCTAGGGCAAGCCTAAAAGTAAATGGAGCCATATCCAACTCATTCGGTCTGGAAAGAGGGACTAGACAGGACTGCCCAATAAGCCTGTTACTATTTGCAATATTTATTGAAGCGTTAAGTCAAGTGATCAATCAGGATGATATCACAGGTATCGAAATGCTAGGTCAAGTACATACAATTTCTTTATTCGCGGACGATATTTTAATTTACTTGTTGAGACCGGAGATTTCAATTCTTAAATCGTCATCTTTTCTAGATACTTTTAGTAAATAAAGAAATAAAGGGAATATCCCAAAGACCCAGATATTGTGTTTCAATTACAGCCCTAGCCAGATCATAAGCTCTAACATCCAACAAAAATGGGACTCGGACCACATGAGATATTTAGGAGTAAACATCCCCAAATAATTAACAAATCTGCATGACTTAAAGGGGACATAGCATGCCCATTTTACCACAAGTTGATATGGTTCCTTGGGGTCTTAATGAAATGTCTGTAACATACTTTGGTCAAAATACCACAAGGATCATATAAAACAGCACCCTTTTTACCCTGTATAAAACAGCCCTCCACAGAGTGACCTGTTTTGAGTGCCTGTTCCTTTAAATGCTAGTGAGCCAGCTCCCCCCCCCCCCTCTCCCCCCATGATTTTAAACGATATAAATTACATATTTTATATGATATAAATGATCAAATATGCATCCCATACTTTGTATTCCCCTTCTGTTGTCCTGGAGTTTTAATTTTCCCAATCACATAATTAAATGTCCCCCTCTGCCCATCCACTACAAGCACACAAGCAGACAGACAGAGAGAGAAAGAGAGGGGTGGGGGGGGGCTATGAAGACCATCATTTACCCCCGAACCCCGAAATTCAACGGGTACAACAACAAGCGGAGAAAGCAGTCTATGGGGCTGACCAGCGGAGAAATGCTCGTCCCGTGTGAACAGCCAGGCGGCTGCGCGCTTGAGAACGGCGCTGCGCTGCCTCGCAGCGGCGCTTCCGCGTCCGGTGTAAACCCGGCGTAACGGGTGGGGGGGCTCTGTGTGTTTGTGCCAGTGTTACAGTAGCGCTGAACACTGCGGACGTCTTCCACACTGCTGGCTGTGTAGCGTTGACACAAATTCCAGCTCACGCATGGGAGAGTGAGCGGTCGCGCCCGAGCAACTGCTGCAGCCTCCCAGTCCCAACGATCCAGACAAATGCCACATGTGAGTGAATCGCGGGCTGACCAGCGCGGAGAAATGCTCGTCCCGTGTGAACAGCCCGGCTGCGTGCTTGGGAACGGCGCTGCGCTGCCTCGCAGCCTCGCTGCCTCCGGTGTAAACCCGGCGTAACGAGTGTGGGGGGGCGGGGGGGATGAGGTGGGGGGTGGGCCATGGCCATGTAGGGAGACTTCCAGTGCCTTGTTACGACACAAAACCCAGGAAGCTCAATCGAGTCGCTCAAGCATGACGTTTCTGACTTAGAGGAACCATAACAAAACGCACAAGTGTTTTTTTCCCAGAGTTTTTGGGTTGGTAGACATGCCAGATACCCACATTAACCTGTAGAAGCACTAACAAAGTGGAATTTGCATGCTATGTCCCCTTTAAACTATAACTTGTTGAATCAGAGAATAAAGGAGGACATAAGAGATGCAATTTAATTCCAACATTAAGTTTCGAGTCACGAATTGAGTCAGTAAAAATGTATATCTTGCCTCGGGTACAGAGGTGGGAAGTAACGAAGTACAAATACTTTGTTACTGTACTTAAGTAGATTTTTCACATATCTGTACTTTACTTGAGTATTACTTGCTACGTTTGAACACAAATTTCTGTACTTTCTACTCCTTATATTCTCAAAAGTGGCTCATTACTTGAGCATCGGAGGTTGCTTTTACGCGCGGCGCACCTCTCTCGCTCACTCGCGTGCCCCCTACCTCGGGAGATGCGCAGGCCCGGTGACGTGTTTGCCGTTGGCGGGGGGCAATGCGAGATCCTAAGCGTCAGGAGGTCGGTCGGGCTGCCTTGGTCGACCGAGGTCGAGCAGGCTGTACCGGTAATGATTCCTCCGCAGGTTCACCTTCAGAAACCTTGTTACGAGTTTTACGTCCTCTAGATAGTCAAGTTTGATCGTCTTCTCTGCGCTTCGCCAGGTTATACGGTGGTCTATTAGTGTTCTCAGGCAGACACAAGAGGCACTTGTTTATTCTGTTGTGTTGGTTCTTTGTTGTCCCTAGAAGTTCAGATGCACTAGTCCAATACTATTTGAACCTCAGCATCTGGGGTTCAAAATTGGTAAAATTATACAGTATATGTATATTTTTGTTATAATTTTTCAGTCAGTTGAAATAAAACCTGAAGAGAACAATTTTTGTTTGTTTTGTGTCTGTATAGGCCTACTATAAAAAGCACTTTGCATTTATAATTTTGGTACTTGTACTTTTACTTTTGATACTTAAGTACATTTCAACACCAGATACTTTTGATACTTAAGTACATTTAATATGAGCTACTTTAAGACTTTGACTCAAGTCATTTTCTTACGGGTGACTTTAACTTTTACTGGAGTCACTTTCAGTTACGATATCTGTACTTTTACTCAAGTATGGCTTTCAAGTACTTTATACACCACTGCTCGGGTATTATATTTGTTTCAGACTCTTCCAAAGGAAATAAGTGATAAACAATTCAATGAATGGGATAAATTAATATTGCGATACATTTGGCAAGGTAAAAAACCAAGGATACGATTTCAAACCCTTCAATTGGCAAAGAACAAGGGAGGACATGCTCTCCAATGTCTAAAAGACTACTATATTTCCGCCCAATTGAGAATTTGATATTACTGGTTCAATTTCGATTACCAAGCCAGATGGAAGGAAATTGAGGAGAGCATGTCGGGAGCAGTTCCAATCCAGGCACAGTTAGGGGTTAGACTAATAAAAGACCTAATGGAAATGGGTAATAGGTGGATTAATTTATCCCTGAAAATATGGTTAAATAATATTACTAAGAGGGGCTAGTTTGAGGAGATAAAGATTCTGAGATGGTGCTCTCATGGCCTCGACTTCACGCCAAACAAACTTGATGCAAGCTATAAGAGATGGATTAAACAGGAAATCTCTCCGTACTGTACTTTTTTTAACCACGGTACAATGAATGGTTTTCACACATTGAAAACACTACATGGGTTAAATAAGTGATTTCTTTAGATTCCTTCAGATAAGTCACCACATAAACAGTTATATGGTAGAGAGTCAAAAGGCATTTGAAAAAAGTCTATAAAAAGTTTTTCTTAGTGCCTACAGGATGGACCTGGATAAAGTACTTTCAAGACTTTATAGGGGACTCCAAGAGGTTAAAATGGCTAGCACCTTCTACATAAAACAAAAATGCGAGCGGGAAACTAACAGTTGTATCCTAGAGGAGGTCTGGACTAAGTCCTGCGAATTTAACGGAGGATATGATGCTCAACTTCTTGGAGAGTTTTCGGCTGGAAGAGCATTTGTAGGTTTTTTATTACACCTGTTCAGAAGTCTTGCCATACAGTCACCCACAGCTGCTGGAGAAATTGTGGGTCCCGGAAGCAAACCACTACCATCTATTTTGGGCCTGTCCAAAGGAACATAGTTTTTGGTGTAAGATTTATAAAGAATTAGTGAATGTATTCGGGACAAACATTACGTTTAATTAGGATGAACTTCTTTTTGGTTTTCTACATTCAACGCCTACCAATAGTAAAACAAAATATTTATTCGGGATTCTTAGTGTAGCTGCTAGAAAAGCAATAACAAAGAAATGGCTTTAACCTGTCACCCCATCCATAGAGGATTGGTATGATTTAATTTATGACATTTTCATAATGTAAAGAATCACTTTCTCTTTGAGGCTCCTGAAAGTTAAATTTGAAGAAATTTGGAAAAAAAATGGAAAACATACATTTCTCTGAAATTCCAACTTCAAACTTTTGTTTGATTATGTGTATATAATTCATAAACATTTTTATTTCTCTTTAAGGTATGTAAAACACCCCATATATTCAACAATATAATCACGCTGCAAAGCACATACATATTATTCAAGCAAATGTTTTGCTTGTATAGCCCATATTCACAAAACAAGATTCGTTTCATAGGGCTTAATGAGTGCGATATCCTCTGTCCTTAACCCTCAACAAGAGTAAGGAAAAACTACCCAAAAAATACCCATTAACAGGGGAAAAAGCGTAGAAACCTCAGAGAGAGCCACATGTGAGGGATCCCTCTCCCAGGACGGACAGGAGCGCGATATACAGTATGCCATGACAACGGTGCAGCGAATCTCTTGGCTTCGTTCGCCTTGTGTCGTCACACCTGGCAACGGAGCCCCCTCGACCACACTCAGCCCTCACACGATGCTCATCCCCTGCGCCGGGGCCTGCGTGGAGAGAGGAGTTTGTCCACCAGCAGCCGTGCCTGGCTCATGCGGGGCCCGACGGGAGGCGCCCCTCCCGGGTGAAAGGAGTGGAAGTGTGAGGAGGTGGGAAGGAAGACCCGCACCAGAAGATGGGTTTCACAAAAGCGTCTGCACTTGGGTGGACGAAGGCGCGCCGAAGAATGCCTGCGACTGCCCCAGCCGCATAGACGCGGTGGTCTCCGAGATCTGGCATGCAACAATGGAATTAGGCAGCGGAGAGTATATATTAAAACATCAAGGGTGCAGCAACTGATGATGTTTGAGAGTCAATATTCCTTCTTGTGGTGTCTGGAATAGCATGATTAGCATAGACGATGGAGAGCTGCAGTCGTAGCTGTGCCACATCTTAGGGAGTGCGGGGAATAGCATTCAGGAGTTAGGTCTCAGCTCTGGCAGGGATTGCGAAGCTTTGAGGAGATCTCGTCATGCGTTTTCAACCATTGTTGTTGAGCAAGGGTGTCGTCAGATGGGTAGGAGAGCGATGCAAGTGTTTCATCAAAGAGGAGAAAGAACAGAAAGCAGTATTATTCTTAGCAATGATAATTCAGAAGTCTCGACAAGATCTATCAGACTTGTCGTGTACATGTGTTCTTCTAAGATTAGAGAGGGTAAAGTCATGTAGAGGATTAAATGAGAATGTCCTTGGCAGATTTCTGGCAAGACTGCTTCCATCATCATATCTACTGTGACTCACCTTGACAACAACTTAGCAATACAGATATAGAAAGCCAAGCTAAATGTTGGGTAAGACTGTAATCATTGAGGCTTTATAGATTATTTCTATTGTAGCAGCATTGACGCATGACAAAGTAATTTGTTCTTGATCTATTTACTGCTCTGTAGGAATCAGATGATGACCATGGGGTAAAGACCATCGGGTTTGGTTGGCCAGTCATAAATGAAAAATCCCCCAAAACCAAAAGAAGGGGCTGGATAAGAAAACTGGGAATATCTTTAAATAATCTCTTGTAGTGACAACAGCCGCAACGAATTTCAGACATTTCAATCTAGGGTACAGCTCAACATAAACTTTATGGTGTACCCACTGTCCAGCATGTGAGCCCATTGTCTATTCATGTCTTGCAGAAGTTGATCCTGAGATCACCTGAATTCTATAGTGACCTTTTGCTCTACTCTACTGGTTTAACTGGGTTTGTCCTTTGTTCGAAGACCTCAGCTGACTGACAAAACACCCTCACCATACATGATACTATTTCCTCTCCAACACATTTAGGATGCAGCCTAAAGGTCACACCTTTACAGACGATATGTTCCAGACACAGAACAATACATTCACACCCCCCTGCGTGTTTTTGGGGTCAGGAGGTAACACATTTCCTCTCACTTGCCACCAACACCTTGCCTGTGTGATCCTTTCTGCAGAAGGCTTTTACAAATAAACTTACAAAGACAACATGTCTCCGAACCTCGTTTGTTGACCAATTTCCACCACAATATCAAAATAGCATCATTTTCAGGGGAAAGTGACATGACTCAGAAGGCATCTGTAATATCATGCCTTTCCCGACAACTCACGGCATTGGAAAGGAATAAAACAACGAAACACTTCGAGGAATTGAAGTATTTATTAATTTATTTAAACAAATTCTTATTTATTTCTTGTAAATATAATGTTTAAAAAGAAAATGTATATGAAAATGATACTTTAAGGATGATATAAAAAAGAGAATGCTGGATTTAGAGGGGTGAGATTTTTAGGTGGATAGTTCTTACAATGCGGTTCTTGGAAGGAGAGGGATCGAGTGGGAGAAAAGAACCACGAATGGAATGGGTTAGGGTTTTATTCACGGTAAACGTCAGTCTGATTAGGAGCAGTTACATTACGGACTGATCTAGTCTATATTATAGAAATATTTATATATTTTCTGAATGTTCATAGCTGCAGGGCTAGACAATGAGACCGAAAGAAAGGAATAATCTTTTTTTTAATTTTTTAATTTCTTTATTTTGTTTTGGTGAAGGCTATGGTCTAAACTTCCTCTCTATGGGCAGAGATTTTATTTATTTATTTGTATTGTGATTAATTTCATTTATTTATATGTACCAACATCAAGACTACAACACCAGACAGTACGCGAGAGGTTTAAGACAAATTATATACAGTAAAATAAAGTATAGTTCCTTGCTTGGGGTACACTGCATCAATCAGTCTTTCATAACGGTGCTCATTGCTCTACCAACAGGGTTTATATGTATTCTATTCATAATCTAAAGCATAGGTCACTAACAGGCGGACCGCGGTCCGAGTCCGGACCCAGAAGCCGTCCCATACGGACCCGGACCTACAGCCAAAACAGAAGGTTATGATTTAAAACCTGACGGGGCGCTTCTATTTGTAACCGGCGCAGCTTTTGTAGTCTTTACGTAGTGGTTTAGCGGATGAGGAAACGCACAGACCAATTGCATGCAAGTTAAGCCATCCCACGTGATACTACTCAGCCAATCAAGTTTGTGCATTCCAGGCGGTAAACATTGCGACTCTACAGTGCAGACAGATGAGAGAGTTAGAGGCAAGTTACACATGAAAAGACGGTAGAAAGAAAAAGACAGGTAGAGAAAACAAAGGGAGAGATACAGAGGAGTGAGACGGAGAAAGGGAGAGAAACAGGAGTGAGACGGCGAAAGGGAGAGAAACAGAGGAGTGAGACGGAGAAAGTTGAGATACAGAGGAGTGAGACGGAGAAAGTTGAGAAACAGAGGAGTGAGACGGAGAAAGGGAGAGATACAGAGGAGTGAGACGGAGAAAGGGAGAGAAACAGGAGTGAGACGGAGAAAGGGAGAGAAACAGATGACTGTGCCGGAGAAAGTTGAGAAACAGGAGTGAGACGGAGAAAGTTGAGAAACAGAGGAGTGAGACGGAGAAAGGGAGAGAAACAGAGGAGTGAGACGGAGAAAGGGAGAGATACAGAGGAGTGAGACGGAGAAAGGGAGAGAAACAGGAGTGAGAGGGAGAAAGTTGAGAAACAGAGGAGTGAGACGGAGAAAGGGAGAGAAACAGATGACTGTGCCGGAGAAAGTTGAGAAACAGGAGTGAGACGGAGAAAGGGAGAGAAACAGACGAACAAAGTGGGGGAGTTGGATATAAGAGGGGAAGAATGTGATTCTAAAACTGTTCAATTGTTAAGATGTGTTGAGATTTATTATCTGTAAAATTGGTTGAGACTTTTGAGTCAAGATGTGAAACAGAAAAAGGGAAATTCAAGCTTTTGCTCCCTTTATTGTATTTTTCTGAAGTTAAGCCCTTTATTTGAACATGCACAATTTTCACATTTTATTTATTTTCTCTTATTTTGAAATGCAGCCCTACTTTTATTTAGTTAATGAGAGAACAATATACATATCTGCAATCATACATATATGATCAGTTCTATGTTACGTGACAATAAATATTTTCAAAAAGTTTTTGAATCGTACTGAATTCATTTGATTTGACAGTCAGGTATTTAGTACATGCAGATGTTGATACAACTACTAGGCTACTTAAATATATATCATACTAAATAGTTAGACATTATGATCTTCCAGACCTTTGCTTCAAGAAATTTTCTCTAACTGGACCTCTTTAAATTTTAGTTGAATACCCCTGATCTAAAGCCTTAACCTAAATGTCAATTGTTTATTTTCTTTTAATGGCTCCATGGCTCTTGTAAATTATTGTCTCAGTAATGCTCCTGCAGTGCTGAGGATGCACATCCCATGATTATCAGCTATGAAGTCCTTTATTTATTTTAAATAAACAGAAACAATTAGGTTTTCTCGGTTTCCAATTCATAAGTATGGTTCTTTGTGGATAGGAATGCCAACATTATCAAACTGTGTGTGACTGCAGATTGTAAACTATCCATTTTATATCCCAGCCAAAAAGTCTGCTTGTTGGCTACGAATGGAGCTCCAGCTTTGTTCGGTAGAGTGCAAGGGCTGGTGGCCAGGCTGGCAGCCATACCCCCGCATATGCAGTTTTAGTAGTAAATACCCTGACTGAGGCATGTGATGCTATCAAACTGAAAATGCACAGACTACAAATCTGTTTATTGATTCAGAAGGCTCCCTTTTAGTTTGTCAAGGGTTTTAGTTTTTACCTTTAACAAATATGGACATGAACCTGCTATACGCACCTTATTTTGGCTTGTTTATGATAGTATCATGAGTCGGCAAATTTTTTGTTCATCTTGTGGATGCTGTTTTACCAGATTCATCTGGCTGTTTGTGTTTATGGATATGAACCTGCGAAGCCCCTTATTTCTGCTTGGAAATGTTGTTAAAGGCTTAATTACTGTTAGTGTGATGGATATTGTTTCACTATGTTCATATTACATTTTGCATTTTGGGATATGGACCTGCTGTAACTACCTAATATGTGCTTGGAATGGTTTTTGATAGTTTCCTGAACAGGCTCATTTATTGTTTATCTGATGTTTGCTGTTTTACTACATTCTTGTGTTATGTGCTGTCAAAGATATAAACAGGTCACCTTACTGTTACTCTGAATACTATTTTACTATATTCAAATTGTTTTCTACATTTGTGAATATGGACATATATTTGTACTTCTGTATCAAAGCTTGATAGCCCTCCTGTGTTATTGAATGGAATGACAGTCTGTAACTAATTATATAAAGTGAAAGAAAAGAGATACGTGTGTGACTGGTTGATTACCTGTGGAAATATACATTACTGTTATTCATTTTTAGCCAGTAATTGATCAATCTTTGCGGCCCTCACACCCCCCTTGATTTTCTTATTTGGCCCACTTGCTACTGAAGTTGAATAGCCCTGCAATAGAACATGAGGCACAGCAAGCTCCAGCAAGTGCTCGTTCATCTGCTTTACCTCACATAAATTGGATTTATTTATTTAAAATGTGTCATGTGTGTTTTACATTTTGCTGATTTTGAACAGTAGTGATTATTATTCTCTATTTTCATCATATGTCGCAAATAGAAGAGGAGAGTATAGATACTGTCTCTATCTCCCTGCTATCCTTCATCTTTTTTGCAGTATAGTGTTTTGATACAATGAAACTTAATTTCATTATCTGAGTGGTAGTGGTAGTTGCTCTTCAGTTTTTCCATTTTCATTATTTTATTTGCATTCTACTTACTTTATTTTACAGCACTAATGCTGTTAAGATCAAGATCAAGATTTCACACAATGGATATACTTTCACTTAGTCTTATTTTTTGTTGAATATAACGGATTTAAATACTTAATTCAACACTTCATAGCACATTTCATTCATTCCCTCAAGCATAACACAAATTATCTAATGTATCTGAAATCGATTGTGTTCACTTGGTCAGGAGACTAAGCTCTATCTCAGAGAAAAAGTTATCACTTCAGCTATCAGTATTAATTTCCTCATAAGAACACTCACTCACATACAGGAATGTCAGTACATACACATTCATGCTTTACTTCCTATTTAGCACACATTTAGCACATTAATCTTGTATTAATTTGTACAAATTAGGGATGAGCGAGTACACCATTATCTGTATCTGTATCTGTTCAACCAACTAAATTATCCGTAACCGTGCTCGGAAGGGGCGGGATTTAAACCAGATGTTGGTATTTTTATGCCTGACATGGATATGGGTTGATCAGAAGTTGCTATATTTATTGTTTATTAGGAAAATATTTACAGAACGACCTTAGAATTGAGCTTCAGAAAGAAAAGCTGTATTTTTTATTTCTACACAAAGTAAAACACAATTATGTGGTGTGGGTGTGTGTGTGTGTGAGTGAGAGAGAGAGAGAGGAGCGCTCGCTCCGTGTGCGTCTGGCCGGGGTGGGTGCACTCTGACTAGACTAGTGGAGCTTGTGCACACCGCCAGGCTCTCTGTCCTGCGGGGCCAGACGCGACTCGGCCTGTGTGCACTCTGACTCGGTCAGTGGACACTGAGAATATATGATCATAGATACCAACGTTACACGTTAGTATCCCTGTGGACAGAGTGGCTGTGACAACAACAAGATTGTGTTGTGTGGCACTGCTGGCGCTGCAGCTTTTTCATTCATCACGAGTACGGATATTGACACATTTTACTCAGATGGTACTCATACTCGTAAGTGAGTATTCGGATCAACCCTAGTAAAAATCATTGCTAATTTTATCATCATCATGTTTTCTTTTGAAACTTTTGTACATTAATTCATCAGCATTTATCAGGAATATTTTATCACTGATATTTGTGGCAATTTTTTTAATCTGGGTGCATATACTTCATCTGCTCTAGCTTCTTTAATCTCCTCTGATTTTTATCAGTCATAACTTTTTTTAACTTTCTGGGGCAAACTTTTAAAGGATTTAGTGTAGACAGGTGGCTGCTCTTGCTTGTGCTGGCTGAACCTCGAAATCACCCCAGAAAATGATTCCCTCCTTTTGAGGGCTGTGGGGTTCAGTAAACACACAACAGTCTTTCTCTACTGTTCCCGACGAACACAGGCTGCCACCAGAGCTATTTGACTTTTTTTTGTCAAATAGCAGAAATTTGGCATGTTTTCTTTATGATCTTGTCATGCTCTGACACGGTCAGGCAAAATTAAATTAGCAATTTAGCGTATCTTTGATGTATTGAGATCCTGTTTGTGACGCCAATTTGTCATGATAGTTTTCTGGAAGCTGGAGAAAGAACTCAGGCAGCAGCTGATGTCTTATGCAGAAGGATATAATATAGACTTGATGCATCAAAGAGACTAGAAGGTGGAACAATATACCAACGCCAACAGAGTAACATGAGCAATTGTCATCCTCAAGGTGAGCTGATAAAGCATATCAGCTGTCCACAATCATCAAAGTCCCAAACATTTGTCCTGCCAAACATTTGTCCTCCCAAATTACTGGAAAAACTCAGCACCATATTCACATGTCCATGGCATACTAAGCTGTTGACTCCAATAATTTGGACTTCAATTGTCCTATTGTTGTTATTAAACTTTCCCAGTATTCCATTAAAACACTCTTACAATAAGTGCAATTCAACTATGAGGGTACAACCCCAGAACAGCAAGAATCATGTACTTACATTAACTTAACACCAGAAAGAATAAACTTGTTCTCAGTCACCTACTCATCCTATATAAATGTAAAGTACAATTTAAAAACTGTTATAACCGCTGCTTCAAAAGTGAAAAGGTCATTTGTGTTTTAATTTGAAAACTTCACACTCAGCTCGTTACTTTGTCCATTCCTGAAGATGCCACGTCAATCGTTAACATCATCACGTTAGAGGGTTCGTCCAATCACAGCCTCGTTAATGAAGCATCTGTCTCCCGCAAACAAGAAACTACCGGCTCGTGTTTTGCGTGGTTCGATGAATGACTCTGTTTTCAGTCAACACGACACTGTTTCCCTGGAGGAGAGGATGACTGCGTTGGAAAGCAAAGCCGCGGGCCCAGTGTGGAGGAGTCGGGTGCACAATCCCCAAATTACGGTAAATTACAGAGAGAAGCCATTGCTAACTGCTAAACTAAGTAACTCTTAGATCTGAATAGCATGTAAACAACTGTGGGATTAGCGAGAAAGTTGCTAAAAGAAGAAGAGAGCATCGAGTGCTTGAGCAGAACTAGTTTATGTTTAAATATGTACGAACTGCTGAAACTTAAGAGTTTGTTCTCGTTAAGTTTTTTCATAAACGTGACTTTTTGTCCTGTTTTAGGAAACTGTCGTCTTCACACCTCTGAGGCAAATGGCCGGCGCCACGAAGCGGAGCGAGGGTAAGATTAGAGAAGAGACGCACTGTGCTGTATAAAATACATTCTCTAGGTTTACTTTATCTGATCCATTTCATCATTGTGTTTTCACAGCCTGAGCTCCCCCCACAACGAGGCAGTCACTGCACATTTGGCCAAAGCTCTCACCGCAAGTCCGGATTTGCAGTGTGGAAAATGACGCCATTGTATGTAAGTAACTGTTTAGAAATTGTGTTTTTTTACTGTGGATCTTCTAATGGTGATGTAGCGAGGCTATTTCCGTTTATTAATAATACACTCATGTTACTCATGTTGTTTTCCAGCTGCCTGTAAGACGTACTATGAGCCAGTATGAAGGAACTTCCGGTACATCCAACCGGACCTTGCAGCTCTTGTAGCAGCATTGAAAAGTTCAGGAGTCGACAGAGAAGAAAGAGGGTAAGATTAGATTCATTAGATCATTTTTCAGTTACATGTATAGGTGTATATTGTCATTGAACTGTGCTGATTGTACTGATTGGGTTTAAAGCTGATTGAAGCGGGACAGATGACACGGCACCATCCTTCCACAGCCAGGAGCGCACCGACCTGTGTGCCAACCTTCAAATAAGACTAGAAGCTACACTGAATCTTACGGCTACACACCACAGATGTCTACACACTGGAGCAGATTCGGACAGAGTGCCACCAAGAACTTATGACTCAGAAGCGGCAAAGAGACATTTCAAGCTTCACCTGATTAGTTTTTCACTGGCTAGGCCAGTTGTGTTTTTACAATATTTGTGCTGTATGTATATAAAGCTTTGACTCAACAAGTAGCTTGTAAATGTTTTTTTTCCCTCAACAATATGTTCAGCATATAACATCAAGCATCACATGAATAAATGTATAGTCTTCAGTAACTGCAGTGCTTTTGGTATAGGCTTACTAATAATTAATATTAATAAATAAATTATTACTAATAATAACTATATATTAATTATTATTACTATTATTATCGTGTGGGAGGGGTTTACCCACATGTGTAATATAATGAACCAGGGTGACCAATAGCAACAGATCTACCAGCCAATCATGACTTTTCCAATGGTGAAGTGAGATAAGTTCTAACCAGCGGTGTCACTGCGATTCATATGCTAATTAGATCACACCTTCCCTCCACGACTCCCCGGCGGCCCTCCCCAGCCCCCCCACTGCGCTACCAGGAGTAGGTTTCTGTCAATTTGTGTCACGGGCGAATGCGGACTTCGCATCCTGTAACAGGCACTAACTGCCAGGAAGTAGTGAAGTACAAGAAACAACACTTCTGGGTATAGTCCTGGATCATACATTATCATGGTCGAAACTGATTGATAAAGTTGTGAGCAAAATGGGGAGAGGTGTGTCGAAGCAGTGTAGTAGTTTTATCAAATTACCTGAAATCAATTAATAAACAATATTAAACAAATCACAGAAATTTCTAACATTATTCTCACTTTGTTTCAGACATTCAATAAAATTAGTACCTCTCGTGTAGGAAGGGAAAGAGGCTGAGGAAGTCTCAAAGCATGAGCGGGAAGAGAAGCACTGAGGACTAGCTTACTATGGGTAACAGTCAACTAAGAGTCAACCCCTTTGGTCAGCTCCGTCCAAATAATCTGCGGTTCCAGTCATATATCTATATCTATCTCCAAAATGGAGGTTTTGTTGTTTGAAGATTAGGTGGAAGTCAACTTGCAGGTCATAGTGTCTGTCTTTAGATGAAACGCACCAAAGCACTTTCTGAGCCATGGTTAGACGACTCTACCCGTGCTCTCAGAGGGGCATGTCGGCAAGCGGAGAGAAGTAGTTGGAAAAAGGACAAACTCAGAGTGTCATGAAATCTTACAGCGCCGTCTCTTTGATTATCTGAGAGCTGTAAAATCCTCTCTGGTTGTGTCCCAGCTACCTTTAAAAATGCTGTTGCGCTGCCCTTGTTAAAAAAGGAAAATATCTACCCCTCTGTTCTTTCTAACATCAGGCCCATTTCTAAACTGCCTTTATTGTCTAAAGTCCTGGAGAAGGTAGTTCTCACGCAGCTACAAACATTTCTTGTTAACAATAATGCATATGAAAAGTCCCAGTCTGGTTTTAAACCTCGTCATAGCACTGAAACTGCTCTTTTAAGAGTTTTTAATTATCAGATTTTAACTGTTGATTCAGAAGACTCTGCCATCCTGTTGCTCTTAGACCTGACAGCTGGGTGAGACTTCCCCACCTACAGTACATGTGGTGTCCCTCAAGGTTCTGTTCTAGGCCCCATACTATTCTCCTTATATATGCTGCCCCTGGTGTCACTACTTTCCTTTGAATTTAAAAACTCAGAGTTCACAGCAGCCCCTGCTTGATTGTCTAAATGAAATTAAATGATGGATTAGCTTAAACTTCCTCAATCTAAATGAAAACAAGACTTAGGTCATTGTGTTTGGACGACCTGAACTGCTGGATGTGGGCACCCTTGGCCCTCTAGCCCTTAATATGAGCTCCTCATATCTGCAATCATACATATATGTTCAGTTCTATGTTACGTGACAATAAATATTGTCAAAATGTTTTTGAATCGTACTGAATTCATTTGATTTGACAGTCAGGTATTTAGTACATGCAGATGTTGATAGAACTACTAGGCTACTTAAATATATATCACACTAAATAGTTAGACATTATGATCTTCCGGACCTTTGCTTCAAGAAATTTTCTCTAACTGGACCTCTTTAAATTTTTGTTGAATACCCCTGGTTTAGTGAGTTCCTCGGATCGGCCCCGCCGGAGTCGGTAACGGCCCTGGCGGAGCGCCGAGAAGACGATCAAACTTGACTATCTAGAGGAAGTAAAAGTCGTAACAAGGTTTCCGTAGGTGAACCTGCGGAGGACCATTACCGGTACAGCCTACTCGACTTCGGTCGACCACGGGGTCCTGCCCGACCGACCTCCGGACACTTAGGGTCTCATGCTGCCCCCCCCCCGACGGAACACATGCCACCAGGCCTGCGCCTCTCCTGGGGCAAGGGCAAGCAGTGAGCGAGCGGTAGGTAAAAGCGCGCGTTGTGCCAACCTCCACCGCTCAAGTAACGAGCCAGTTTTGAGAATGTAAGGAGTAGAAAGTACAGATATTTGTGTTCAAATGTAGGGAGTAAAAGTAAAAAGTTGTCAGGAAAATAAATACTTAAGTCAATTACATATACCTGAAAAATCTACTTAAGTACAGTAACGAAGTAAAAATACTTAGTTACTCTAAAGGTGGGCATGTTTACAGTCCTCGGGTTCAGAGTTCAGAACCACCTCTCAAGCTCCTATTCCTTGTCCAATTATGGTAACATCCAGCTTCAAACTGTCCAGATGGCGCTGGACATATTCAAAACTCTCTGCTTCAAAACAGCAGCTCCAAATCAATAGGTTGACATCACAGGAGGTTGACACTTACAATACGTTTTTACAGCCCTCAGCTGGAAAGCAGAATTTGGGACAACGTCAGAAGAAACCGCTTTCGCTGTGAGCATTATAACAAACACATTCTCAGCAGGCAGGCAGAACTTTCCTTCCTGTGCACATAATAGCAGTCTGTGCGTGTTCACAATCATCCGTAGAGTGAATGAAGCGGCCATAGAATAAATCCATTTTATATACAGACTATGATTGAATGAATCCCATGGTAAACATTAATATAGCAATTGTTGTATAGTCCTCTGCATTTCTGCCACCGGATAGCAAACATTGTCAGACAACAGTATGCAGTAATCTTTTAGTTCCTTAAAAAAGTTACTGGGACTAAATGTTCCAGATACTTTTGGTCAAAACATAGCTATAGTGTAAGACAAATGGTATTACGACCTTCACTCAATTCAATACATCCCTTATTATAAAATTAATTTAAGACTATATTGTAATAAACCATATATAAAATGTTCACTACGTGATACCAGAGACCATGCCATTTGTTTTTATGTCATGCATCACTCTACTATGTAAAATTGTCCTCAAATATTTCTTGTCAGTTTCTCTTACTGTAAAGTGTTTTGGTAACTGTCCTTATTCTCATTACTCTCTGTCCATATCTGATTTCGTCCAACCTTGTCATTTATGTAATACGGTTACAAATTTGTCTCTAGGCCATGTCCATCTCTGAGACCTGGTATGCCATTAAAGACCATGGCACCAACTACTGCAACCTCTACAACCTCATTGAAGGTAAGATGAGATGACAGCATTTTGATGAAACCACTCACAGCCTTTTGCTAACAATTTGGAATTTTTGCTAATTAGTTTGCTTGGGGTCTATAGAATGGACGAGGAGTTACCAGTGAGATTATAAAACACACTAGAATGATAGATTCAAGCAATTCACCCAGGTGGTTTAGGACTTATGATACCAAAACTCAAATGGTGGAGTTACACAGTTCTCTACATGTACACTATCTCAAACATGCAGTTGCACATTCAAGTTTGCAGCAATAGCTTAGCCCAGATGATAATTGTTCAACCACGAAGCCCATCTGCTATTGTGTAAAGTCGAATTACTCGCCAGGGGAAATTACCATTATTTTGGAGCTTTCGGTGTAGACAGATATCAGGGCCAAGACTCTCTTCCATTTGCCCAACATTGATTACAGCCAGATTAACTTCTGGTTAAATTAGCACCGTGTGAGGATGTCAGTCCGAGCTTTTTTTTGTGACCAAGTTTTTTTCCTTTTTTATTAATTTTGGAGACAAAATGTCAGGTTTTTAAGGAAGCAGTAAGCAGGAGGATCCAAAAATGCAGGAAAAAAAGTGTAACAAAAAGTGTCCTTTAATAAGGCAGAGTTTGACAAAATCCTTTAATCTCACCCAGTCCGTGTCTGGACCCACACATGAAATGGGGCACACATTAGACCTTGTGTTGTCTTATGGCCTACACGTTCATGTCAATGAAATCTGTGATACATGTATATCAGATCATCTGCGTGTTTTTTTTACGATTACTGTCCCTTGCTCTGTGGTCTAACCTTCTCCTCCTGCACGCTGCCGCCATATAATGAATAGTCAAACACTGTTGCATTTCTCTGCTATTTTTAAAGACTGTGCTCTATAACTTGGATTGTAGTGATGTTCTCGGTGCTGATGAGCTTATCTCTCTTTTTAACTCAACCTGCACATGCACTCTGGACTCTGTTGTTCCTTTGAGGATGAAACGCACTAAAGCACTTTCAGAGCCATGGCTAAATGACTCTACCTGCGCCCTCAGACGTGCATGTCGGCAAGCAGAGAGAATTTGGAAAAAGGACAAACTCAGAGTATCATATGAAATCTTACAGAGCCGTCTATCTGACTACGAGAAAGCGGTAAAATCGGCAAAAACTATGTTTATATCTAACTTGGTCTCCAATAACTATCACAGGCCTCAGGTTCTTTTTAATATTTGTAATACTCTCATAAACCCCTGGAGGTACTCCTATTCTTCCTACACCTGTCCTCTGTGATTCCTTTCTTAAATTCTTTGTTGAAAAAAATTCTGTTCTTAGATCATCTTTAACTACGCCCACTGACCATGAACCCCCTATCCCTCCCAATGCGCCCAGCTGTCTTTGGTAATTTGAGCCCATATTAATCTCCTCCTTATCCGAGGTGGTTCACCATCTGCGACCCACAAATTGCCCATCTGATAGCATCCCTGCTAGTCTTCTTAAGGAAGTCTTTGACACTGTTGGCCCATGTATTCTGTCATTGATAAACACCGTCTTCTCTCTGGTAGTGTCCCAGCTGCCTTTAAACATGCTGTTGTACAGCCCTTGTTAAAGAAAGAAACCTTGATCCTTCTGTTCTCTCTAACTGCAGGCCCATTTTCTAAGCTGCCTTTCCTGTCCACAATCTTAGAGAAGGTAGTTCTCACCCAGTTGCAAACATTTCTAATCAACAATAATGTATATGAAAGTTCAAGTCAGGGTTTAAACAACATCACAGTACAGAAACAGCTCTTTTAAGAGTTTTTAACGATTTGATTTTAACTGTTGATTCAGAAGACTCTGCTGTCCTGGTGCTCCTAGACCTGATGGCCGCTTTCGACACTGTAGATCACGCAATCCTACTATCACGCTTGGAAAACTCTGTAGGGATTAAAGTTACAGCACTCAGATGGTTTCAGTCTTACTTAACAGATAGGAGTTTCTCTGTCCACCTGGGTGACTACTCCTCTGGGAAGGCCTCACTTACATGTGGGGTACCTCAAGGATCAGTTCTAGGCCCTGTCCTATTCTCCCTATATATGCTGCCCCTAGCATCAGTTTTTGAAAAATATTATGTCTCATGTCACTGCTTTGCAGATGACATTCAAATATACTTGCCCCTGAAACATAAATCTAAGACATCACTGCAGCCCCTGCTTGACTGCTTAAATGTCATAAAATCATGGATGAATTCAAACTTCCTCAAATTAAATAACAATAAGACTGAGGTTATTATATTCGGACAATCTGAACTCTTGGGCCACTGGCTCCTAATACTCACTCCACTGTAAAGAGTCTTGGTGTTCTTTTTGACAGGGCTTTTAAATTTGAAAAGCAAATTTCCTCAGTAGTCAGAGGTAGCTTTTTTCAACTAAGACTAATAGCCCAGGTAAAGGCCTACCTCCCACAAAAAGACCTAGAGAGGGTGGTCCATGCATTCATAACCTCCCGTCTTGATTATTGCAATTCCCTGTATGTGGGCTTAGACCAGGGTTTTTTTACATTTAAAAAAATGTAATGTTGAAAGACATTTCCAGAACAAGCAGAGAGCATTTGCTGAAAAGTACCAAGCTGGAGATGAGCGAAAAAGCATAGTTCTGTGTTTAATTTATTTGAAAGTAGGTCTACACATTCCAATGTATTTTGTTCTCCTCTTCATAAGAGTTCTGTGTTTTCCTTGTTGAGGGTTAAGGGCAGAGGATGTCAAACCTTGTTAAAGCCCTATGAGACAAATTGTGATTGGTGAATATGGACTATACCAATATAATTTGATTGATTGACGATTGATAATAAGCCTTGTGTTGGGCATGTGCATGCAGCCCAGAATAATCGATTTTTAGAAAAGAGGATATAAGTTTCCGAAAAATGAAATTCTTTGAGACACAGTTAATCATAGCTAGACCATAATCCTGGCACGGAGGAGTTGGCTGTGAAGCATAATTTACCATGGTGACTGAGCAGGAATTTAAGCGTCATGGAACGGATCTGTCACTTAAACCAGAATTATCAAAGTAAGCATGGATTAGCGTTTAGCCACTTTGATGGAATACCCCCCTGGTCTTGTCCAACAACATGTTACCATTTTAAAATAATCTGCTTATTTATGTTTGCTACAAACGTATGGTTTGCTGTATATAAGCGTGATTTCATGGTTAGTGCATTATTGTTCAGTTGTGCCAGTTCTTGTGCTCATCTCTGGACAGACGGTAAACGTACCTGTTTTTCCTATATTTTGTTGAACAGGAAGTGGTCTAACTGAAGCCAGAGGTTATAAAGAGGTTACCAGTGACTTTGAATGTACCCAACGCTCCTCTGCTAACTGCACTGTCTATTGACTGAATATGAAGGATGACCAGAGACCATCATATCTAGACACATCCCATGACAATTTAGAAATTTAGAATTTAAATTTAAACAGACTCTTCATATATTCTCAGTTACATATCATAATATTACAATTTTGACTAAATAAATGTTTGTTCCATGTATGTATACAAGTTTTGATTCTTTTGGTTTGTTTTTTTTAGCATATTTTCTGGCCTTTATTTTTGATAGGATAGAGAGCTAGCTGTGAAAGGGGGGCAGAGAGAGAGTGGGGAGGACATGCATGTTGGGGCAGCAGCACAACCAGGTCAGCTACGCCACCCCCTGGTTCTTGAGTGCATTTGAGTAACTGATTCGCAAATATGAAATGATAAATAAAATGGACACATATACAACCTAAGTTATGTTTGATTACCAATTGTTGGTTTTTACTTATGAGGCAGATATGTCATGTTTAAGGATTGTAACCTAAGTTAACTGCCATGTATTTTTGTTCCACTACTTTGGTAACAGTCCAAGACTTGTTTGCCTTTTGATTCCCCAACTAACAATTTTTTTTCAACTGATTACATTCTATACCGTATTTTACCTTCCCATTTCTATTACCCCTTATTGTGTTAAATAAAGTCATCATCAAACCATAAAGTCTTTGAGCCTTTTTAAACAAATTCATTATTTAATAAATATTTTATTATATCTAGGAATAATTTGCATCTGATAGTAAATTGTGAATTGTACATTGCAATTGAAAAAAAATTAAAAACTTGGTCATGATTTTGCAAAAATAGCCACCAGGCTCTAATAGTGTTAAACCGATGATAAGCAAAACAGGGCAAAATACAATATCACAGCAACTACTGAAGTAATGGTCTGATGTGTCAATTTCTTTACAAAATATGAACATTTAAATCAATTTAGTTATAAAATACTGGCTTGATTGGCTGATGAGCAGCAGGTGTGCACACAGGTGAATGAAGTTGGGCTGATAAGGTGGGTCAGGAGAAGGTGATGTGAGGGAGAAATGAACTGGGGAATGAATGATACTGAATGAAGCAGAACTGTGACAACAATACAATAATGAGAAGAACAATTGAAGCTGCAAGCAGCATTGAGGTGCTCGCGCTGTCATGCATCACTGTTTACTCATGACACTCCTAAAGTGTTTTTGTTTACTCAGTCAGGGTACTGTTGGCTATGAAATGGAGGTCTGTGCGACCCTCAAAGGATATGCCTCCCCAGACCATCACTAACCCACCACCAAACTGGTCATGCTGGATGATGTTATAGGCAGCATAACGTTCACCAGGGCCTCACCAGACTCTTTCATGCCTGTCACATGTGCTCAGTGTGAACCTGCTCTCACCTGTGAATAGAACGGGGCGCCAGTGGCGGACCTTCCAATTCTGGTGCTCTCTGGCACATATTGTATGTCTTTTCAACATCAAAGAATACAGCTACCACACTTTCTTTATTAACCTGAGCTTTCCTAATTTCATGTTCTTAACACAGAGCCGGCTCCTCAACCCACTCTCATAGCATTTTAATTCTTCCTTGGTTTCTAAATAATACATTAACCTTTAATGTATCATTTTTTCCTTTCTTCATTTTTTTTACCCTAGGTGAGGTATCAGAGCTATTGCTCTGTAACTCTCTGCTATAGACGCTTTCCATTGATTGGGCAAGGAATCAATTTCCCATATTTTGTTGTATGATGTCAATAATATTTCATTGCTCCGAACACTTTGTCCTCTTATTACCATTTATTTTTGGGATACATTATTTTCCTGCCCTTAATGGAGCAACGCCTGTGAACTACTCCAGGCAGCCAACTCAAGGCCACGCTGCTCCGATCATGTGACATACACCACGTGACATACCTCACTCTCCACAATCATCTATAATACACACCCACCTTATTAGGCGGTCTATTTAAGCAGAGAAAATTCCCTATCTCTCCTTTTGCTTGCCCCGCTGCTGCGTCAGTATTGCTGGCAGTTGCTTTAGCGTCTCAGCTGCGGGTCGCTTGTCTCTCTCAATCCGAATTAGTCCAGGTCCTCCGGGGAAGAAGTCCGCTTTATATCCCAAAACTTTAGCTCAGTCCATCGAGATTCACTGAGAGTGAATCGGACATTCAGCAAGACACCATAGCTCCAGCAAACCTCTCAGCTCTGGGGCCCATGCACCGCATCCTGGTAGAGCTGTGTGCCTGCAAGGTTCATTCATCAGGCCTGAACTACGAGGAATTCTTCAACTACTTCTTGACTCGAGAAAAACTTTGCAAGGCCTCCAAAGCCTCGCTGCTCCACCAACTTCTTCCTCACCTCTAGATATTGTCCTTTAAAGGCAGAAGAAACACACCTGGATCCGCTGAAGCGTCCATCCTTTCCCCTCTGCTCGAATGAAATCTGTTCTTAATGTTATGAATGCAACAATTCAATCTACACATAATAACGCCATCTCGCCAGCTCGTGCTTCAGTGCTTCCTGGTGACGTCACTCCCGCAGGATTATGGGAGCTGTAGTCCCAGCTCCAGCCATGGGTTCGAGGCTCCTGCCTCCTGCGGCAACAATTCCTTATACCCATAGGAAACAAATTCTGGCAGGTAATCTGTTTCGTTATTCTGGAAACATTCAAATATATGAATATAATATCTATATGTATACGCATATATATAAGCAAATATGCGTATATCAAATAAATACATCTCTTTGACATGCCATGATCTGCCATGGGCGGCTGTGGCTGAGGGGTAGAGGGATCGTCCTCCAACCTGAAGGTCGGCAGTTCGATCCCCAGTCTTCCCCATCTGCATGCCGAAGTGTCCTTGGGCAAGATGCTGAACCCCGAATTGCCCCTCATAGAACAACAAAGTGCTGCTAATAGATACACTGTATGAATGTGTGTGTGAATGGGTGAATGTAAAACTGTACTGTAAAGAGCTTTGAGTGGTCATCAAGACTAGAAAAGTGCTATATAAATACATATCTGCTAAGAAAACCATGGTTGGATTTCAGGGATTTTTCCAATGATTCTATTTTCAAAGCTAACCTTGGCAGAGTTCAGCATCACCTTGGGTCTTTAGAAAAAAGTTGACCTGCAACACACGGACAACCTCAACACTTACTCGGCCATAGATGTACTTTATTGATCCCAATCTGGGAAATTATTGTATTACAACAGCATGTCAAGGGCAATTTCACAAAGAGCAAAGA
Organism: Hippoglossus hippoglossus; assembly: GCF_009819705.1. Taxonomy (NCBI): domain Eukaryota; kingdom Metazoa; phylum Chordata; class Actinopteri; order Pleuronectiformes; family Pleuronectidae; genus Hippoglossus; species Hippoglossus hippoglossus. Next base: position 29,141,064 of record NC_047159.1, read on the forward strand.
AAAAGGCTAAATACAAAAGAGACAAGCGTACAAAATTGCAGTATTTGAAACATGACTAAAATAAATAAATATGACTGTAAGATGTGCAGTAAAAAATGAATATGGCACTTGACTTCCGGTAATGTTGTTCTACCCTCCACTAAAAACTTTGGTTAAATACTTTTTGAAACTTCGAAATATCATTTACAAGCACAGGAAAGTGGGCAACATATCTTGCAAAACATCCCAATGGCGTCCGCAGCAGCAAATACGAGCAGACAGCGCAGCAAAGGTTTACAAGCAAAGATATCGGACTTTGGCATGAGTAAAGATAACGGGGAAGCTAATGCTAATGCCATGCTAGAGGAAACACATGGACATGCTGATAGCGAAGAAATAAATAACATAACAATTCTTGAAGCAATCAAAGAGCTGAAGGATGATTCTTCAAACAGATTTGATGGTTTACTGATTGCAATAGACGGAGTGAGAAAGGAGGTAAGCGCTTGTACAGAGTGTATTACACAGGCAGAAGTCCGCATTTCCAACACAGAGGACGAGGTGGTTACCCTCCAAGCTAAGGTCTGAAAACTTGAAGATGACAAGAGAGAGCTGCAAGATAAAGCCACAGACCAAGAGGCGAGGTCCAGGCGCAATAACCTGAGGATAATTGGTCTACCGGAGAAGGTAGAGGGGGGAGATGCATGTGCCTTTCTTGAGAAGTGAGAACCGAGAACCCAACGTACCCCCAAGAGCAATAATAATGAGATTCCTGAGTGACAGAGATAAGATGGTCGTACTAAGAGCAGCTAGAACCCAAAAGCAAATTCTCTACAAGGATAAACCAGTACGCTTCTACCAGGACCTGCCAAAAGAAGAGCACAAGCAACAAAAGAGTTTCAACACTTCCAGACAGAGGCTAGGCAGCTTTCGGATACGACATGGCATGCTCATTCCTGCTAAACTGCTGGTGACTCATAAGGACAAAACACACTCTTTCGATAAACCAGCGGAAGCGGAGGACTTTATCCGAAGAATTCAAGAAGAAATTGGGACTGATTGACTTTGTACGTTCACGGTAAACCTTGACACAAAGTATGGTGTGGATGACAAAAAGTAAGTGTACTTCTGGTTAAACATACGGTGCCTCATGGGTCTAGATACTACTATTTTAAGCTACATGTCCAATTGTTTATATCTTGTGTTTGGTTCAGACAGGAATGGAGGATGGCCTTTGGTATAGTTGACATTATATAAGAGAGCTAACGGGCCAGCGGCTAAATGCTAACTTTATTCAAGTACAGAGTAAATAATTTGACATTCGTTGCGCAACGCTAAGGTTACAGGTAACATGTAAACAAACAACTTGTTTTGTTAACGGGATACGTCTCGAGTTAATGTTGATAAACTTCATATCCCACAATGCATTGCGCATTTGTTTCGGTTCCGGGTCACTTCGCCAAGGCGGGGATATAGCCTACAGGTTATGCTTTGGAGGTACTCTCACGGAGTGAATAATGGCTGGCTTGGAGATTGGGGACCTTCCTATTTACTTTTGCACTATAGTTAACAAAATGTGAATGGCCAATAGTTCATCTCATTCAAGAATTGATGATGTTTACTCACATACCTAGTGGGTTAGATAAGTTTTAGATAAAGGTAAAGATAAAGGAGGTGATGGGCAGGTTAAAGAGTATAAATACCCAAATCGTTTTTTTCTTCAAGAGACCCATTTTACATCACAAGAAGATATTAGGATAAGGAGGAGGTGGCCGGGCAAGGTACTTTCAGCTCCCTTTAATACTCAAGCAAGAGGGGTCATGATCCTCATTCATAGGTCTATTCCTTTAAATATTACTAATGAAATTGCAGACAAAGCAGGTAGATACTTAATAGTTCAAGGGACACTTCTATCAGAGTTTCATAATTTGGTTAATATTTACGAGCCAAATAATGATGACCCCAACTTCTTCAACAATTTATTCTACACTTCTACCATCCCTTAATGGTCAATATATAATAGCAGGTGATTTCAATTGTACACTAGACCCGCATAAAGAGAGATCATCGCATATAGACAAGACTCATTCTAAAAGTAGGAATACTATACACCAGTTCATCAAATCGTTAAATCTAAGTGATGTGTGGAGAGACAGAAACCCTGAAGTCTCATTTTATTCATGTTTTTCTAGTACATATAAATCATACTCCCGAATTGATTATTTTTTAGTTTCTGCGAGTCTGATGTCTAAAATCAAGGATTGCACTTATGGTAGTATCCTGATCTCAGATCATGCCCCAAATAACTTAAGCCATATGGATCCAGGACTGAAAAGAGAGCCACCAAAATGGAGAATGCAGCAAAAATGGATGCAATATCCAGAACTCCTCTTCTAACTTGAGATTCAAATTGAGATATATTTCACAATCAATAGGTCTGAAACAACTGCAGGTACTAGGTGGGAAGCTTTTAAAGCTTTTATTAGGGGACAGATCATACATTTTACAAGCTCCAAATCAAAAAAAGCTAAACAGAAATTGGCATTGTTGGAGTCAAAAATGTAAATCTACAGCCAACCGTTTAAAACTCAAACTAACTATTTTTGATCAAGGGGAAAAAAACAGGAACAATTTTAGCCTGGCGCATAAAACAACTTTAAACTGAAAGGGCTATTACTGTACTAAAAAACATAATGGAGATGATATCATTGACCCTATTAAAATCAATGCAGCATTTAGAGACTATTATGAAAGACTGTACAGCTCTGAAAGAAATCCAGAATTATTAGACCAAAATATATTCCTTAACAATCTTAATATAAAATTTTGGATGGGGAGAGGGAGGCTTTGGGGGAAGACATCACCTTAGAGGAAAGCTCTATGGCAATAAAATGCATGAAATCTGGGAAGGCCGCAGGCCCAGACGGTCTGCCTAATGAGTTTTATAAGAAGTTTGAATCTAAGCTAAAGGCACCTCTCCTAGGAATGTTTATTGAATCTTTTCAACAAGGGATTCTCCCATCCTCCTTAAGAGGTGCGTTGATCACACTCCTTCCCAAACCTGGTAAAGCAAATGATAAATGTGAAAATCTAAGACCAATAAGCCTTTTGAATTCAGATTTGAAAATACTTTGTAAAATTTTTGCGAAAAGATTAGGGAGTTTACTACCTGGAATTATAAATGGAAATCAAAATGGATTTATTTTGGGACGTCAGGGATTTCATAATGTAAGAAGGGCTTTAGATATTCTATATGATCAGAGGGAGTCGCCAGATACAGCTTTCCTGTCATTTGACGCAGAAAAAGCCTTTGACAGGGTGGAATGGGTATACCTGTTTGAAGTACTCGGTAGGTTCGGATGTGGGGAACATTTTTGCAATTCGGTGAACTATTATATAGAGAGCCATATGCAGAAAAAGTTACTAATAATAATTTGTCTTAACCAATTCAGATCAATAGGGGGTGTAGACAGGGTTGCCCATTATCACCTTTGTTATTTACGATTGCAATCGAGCCTTTTGCAATTGCTATAAGACATCACTCACTGATTTCAGGTATACGTATAGGCCAATTTGAACAGCGCACTGCTCTCTATGCTGATGATGTAATTCTCTTTCTTAAGAATTTGGATAAATCTGTTCTGGCACTTATAAATCTGATTAACAGATTTGGCGATATATCGGGATACAAAATTAACAACTCCATGTCCTCCATTTTATTGTTAAATTCAGATGAGAGAAATATCCCACCGATTTGTGAGGGCCACTTTAAATCGGTTGATAGCTTTACATACCTAGGCATTCAAATTACTCATAGAATAGAAGAAATAGTTCAAACCAATTATGACCCTGTTATTGCATCCACCCACGACTCAATTGAAAGATTGTCAAAGCTTCCAATCTCCCAAATAGGGAGAATTAATATATTGAAGATGAGTACACTCCCCAAGATACTATATCTCTTTCAAAATATTCCTTTGCCGCCTCCTCCAAACTTTTTTTTTAGACTAAAAAAACTCTTCTGTAATTTTATATGGAAAAATAGATGTCCCAGACTCCGCCTGTCCCTTTTGTATTTACCCTATGACAGGGGGGGCTTAAATGCCCAAATTTGTTGTGGTATTGTTGGGCTACTCAACTTAGAACGATGAGGTTCTATTACTCTACAGAAAACTCGCCCGCATGGAAAGATATTGAATCTGGCTCTGAAAAGATTCCATTGCCAGCATACATATACTCGGATTCTCTTAAAAACCTTAGAAAGAACACAACTAATCCTATAGTAAAGAACATGATTGTGGTATGGTATAATGTACACAAATATTTGAATGAAAAATCTGCTCTTTCCAGGCTTAGTCCAATATGGGGAAATAATCATTTTGTATCGGGTACAGCTGATGGTGGCTTTAAATTATGGTCTGATAGAGGAATAAAACAAATTAAGGATATCTAGAATCCAGAACATAATAATATTAAATCATTTGAGGACTTGGTATCCATGCATGATATTCCCCGGAAACATTTTTTTTAATATTTACAGCTGAGGAGTTGATGGAGGAAAATCTAATAATCTAAGAATCCCTTTGGGAAAATAATTATCTCAGAAATTTATGACCTGTTGACTGACAGCTCTCCTGAATCCTCGGACTCTAAACTGAAAACATGGGAGGGTGATCTAAGGGAGGTAATTCCAAAAGAAGAATGGAATGCTGCATGTAAGAATGCTCAATCTCAAACTGCTAATACGTGATTAAAACTACTACAATACAATTGGTTAATGAGAATATATGTTACACCTGAGAAACTAAACAAATTTAACCCCAATATTCCAGGTTCATGCACCAGATGTTGGGAAGACAAGGGAACATTTATCCATTGTATATGGAAATGTCCAAAAATAATTCTGGGAAGAAGTTGGAATGGTAGTACAGGAAATTTTATCAATCCAAATAATAATAGAAACTAAACTTTTTGTTCTTGCCATTTATCCAAAGATTTTTGTAAACGTGCTTACTACAAGCCAAAAGATTGATTGCATTAACATGGAAAAGTAATAGGAGACCAAGTATTAGACAGTGGTTCAAAGAAATGCCTTTTTATATTTTAAATAAAAATAAAAAAATAATTTGTTTATTTATTTAGTGCCATTATTATTATTATTATTATTATTATTATTATTATTATTATTATTACTTTGTGAATGATGCGGGTTATGCAATTTTTGGTGTGCCACAGATTTATATCAGGGAATTTGCAGATATAAATATACATGCATACTTTCCTGTGGTATTTTATTTTATTTTATTTTAGTTTTTTTGTTGTTGTTGTATGGGTTTCTTCCTTGCAAAAATAAAAAACTCAATAAACATTGTTTAAAAAAAATATGTGCAAAAAATTAAAACATATTCACAGTTATTGCAGGAACTAATCCGAGAGATTTGGTGTCGGATATAAACTATAACAGGTAAGAGTTATACAGTCTTATTGCTGTGGGCAGGAAATACTTCCTGTATCTGTCCTTGCGGCAGCGGAGCTGAACCAGTCTTTTGGAGAAAGTGCTCCACTGTCTCTCCACTAGGTAGTGGAGAGGGAGTTGACTCTGAGTTGTACTGAAAGTCAGAGGTGTACAGTAGGGTTGAGCCGAATACTCTTACTTTACTTTTACGAGCGTGATGAATAAAAATCCTCATTGGATAGCTGTGTCCACATCATTCCTTGATAGGCCAGCCACACACAGAGCTCTTCACCTACACAGAGCCTAAAAAAAGTTCACTGCTGTTGCGCCAGCAGCGCCACACAACACGATATTTTCATTGTCACAGCCACTCTGTCCATAGGGATACTAACGTGTATCTATAATGTATTATTATAGATACTATAATGTATAATTATTATAGATACTATAATTATAATGTGCACCGCCGAGCCGCGGTGCACATTATAAATAGAATACATATAAACCCTGTTGGTAGAGCCAAGAAGCACTGTTATGAAGGACTGATTGATGCAGTGTACCCCAAGCAAGGAGCTATGCTTTATTTTACTGTATATATTTTGTCTTTAACCTCTAACCCCGTACTGTCTTGTGTTGTAGAAATAAGTAGAAATAAATGAATAAATAAGTCATAAATCATCTCTGCTGATAGAGAGGATTTTAAGCCCACAGGCTTCACCCAGGATGGAGATAAATATATTTATCTATCAGTCTAAAAGAAATATTAACAATGCATCATTTATCCTGATGATTATCAATATCGTCAAACAAAATTTTTAATGATGATTACAATGATATTAAGAAAAAACAATGATATTAATAAAAACGCAAAACACCAGCTCTGCCAGAGCAACAACACGACTTCGGTCATGCCAAACAAAAGACTGCCACAGGAGACGAGTGGAAACCTCCAGGAGCGGGAGGTGTTGCCAGAACGGGCCTGGTCTGCAATGGGGTCATGACAGGAGGACTTTCAAGACGCAAGGTACTTGAAACCACTGCAGGTGGTGGGAAAGGGGTTTTGGGAACCAAGACCCATAAGTCTCCGGGACTAGAGGAGCTATCATCACAGTCAAAGGACGGTGGAGAGGGCATCTTAGGTGGGGGAGTGGCAGCCTCATGCTGGACCATGGCCTTTAACATGTCCCGATGTACGTTTCTGACCTTATGCAGGTCATTCACAGGGACAACCGTGTAAACTGCTTCATTACCGGAGGGGGCCTTCACAACCTGGTAGACCACAGAGTTCCAGAGGTCTTGGATTTTATGTCGACCTCTAGCGCAGCGGTCCCTCAGGTAAACTAATTGGCCTACTGGGAAAGGTGCATCTCGGACCCGCTGATCATGCCGCACTTTCCTTTTGCTAGCAGCAGCCAACAACCGCTCACGAGCCCTCTATAAGGCGATGGTAGTGGCTGGCGAAACCCAAAAAGGAGCGCAGTTCTGATATGTGACGGGGGCGCTGCTAATTAGCCACAGCCTCGATTTTCTTGGGGTCTAGGGAGACTCCCTGGCTTGTGATGACATACCCCAAGTAGCCAACCTCCCGTCGAAAGAACGCACACTTTTCGAGCTTCGCTTTTAGGCCTTCCTTTTGGAGCCAACCAAGCACTATTTCCAGCCTCTGCAGATGTTGTTCAACAGAGGAGGAGAAGACAATGATATCATCAAGATAAAGTAGCAAGGACTGACCCTGCTCATTACCAAACATCCTCTGCATCAGACACATTGACCACTGAGACATGCACTGTACCCCGGACAACCTGTATAAGGCATGGTGAAACTAGCAACCCAGCTGGTAAACCTGACTCAGGGGGCTCAAACAGAGCACTTTGTATAGAGAACTGTTCTGGACAGGTTCTAGAAACCAGTTTCATCACCCCTCCAGGTATGCGCACCACTTGCTTGCCTCTGACCCTCACAATGCCAGTGTGGCCCCTTGGAGCCTAGGTGGCAGACTGATGGCACGGCTGCAAGGCCGCAATAACGGGACCAGGCACCTGTGACACGGGGTGAATCAAAAAGAGAGGGCCCAAATGCGGCGAAGAGCTCTCGATTGCATTTGCGAATCACATTCATCCCTAGGATGCCAGGGAAAGAAGACACAAAACCAGGGGGGCTTTGACAACAAGAATCCCACAACGGGGCATAACCTTGCCACACAGCTCCACATGAAGCTCCAAGTAGCCTATATATGGAATCACTAGGCCATTCGCTGCTCGCAGCTGTAGCCAGTGACAAGACCAAAGGCGATCGTGACCCCAAGGTGCAAACTGCTCCAGAAAGAAACTTTCAGTAACTGTAGACACCATGGGACCAGTGTCCACCAAGCATAAAGCAGTGACTCCTCCAATCAATACATTAATGTTTGGACAAGCAGCAATTAAATCAGCTGTTGCGCCTTCCTGTGAGCCTGTAGACTACCCAACTGAGCGGTGGCTCTGCAGCTCAGTGGGCTTCAGTTTTACGGTTGGTGGGAGGAATGGGACGGCACGGTGGTGTGTGGGTTCGACCCAGCTATTGAATTAGCAAGGCGTCGAAATGAAGCCCGCTCACCATCACACTCCTGAGCAAAATGGCCAGGGTGCTGGCACCTTCTACAGATTAAAGGACCACCACGAAAAGTCTGAAACTCTTGGGAGCAAGGGGCCTGCAGAGAGGCTACCGTCTCGGTGAGCTGGTTAAGCTGCTCCTGTTGACACTTCATAAGGTCCATCAACTCACTCAAACCTGGCCCTGGTGGAGTAACATGAGGGGCAGGTTGGAAGCGACCCTGCACTCCATATTGGAGACCATAAGCTGATAGAAAGGAGGAGTTATGCCCCCTAGCACCCCCTGGAAGACCTTCCCTCTTCCACCTAATAACCTCACCACGAAGCTCCAACAAGGTGACAGTGGGCTGGCATCTGACTAGTTGCTTGAGTTCCCGGCAAAGAGAGCTGTCAAGAACATGCTCAATGAACTGATCCCTGAGGAGAACATCTGCATTAGGCATCCCATCAGGTGCACACTGCACACCCTAACCCTAACCCGTGCCATTAAAGCCATGAGAGCTAAGGAAAACTCTTGCAACGTCTCCCCTTCGAGTTGGCGCCAAGAAAAGAAAGCCTGCTGTAAGGTAACATACGACTGAGCACAACCATATAGCTCCTGCAAGATGGCAAGAACCTGGACTGGGTCTCGTCACTCCACACTAGGGCGAAACCTAATCTCCTCCTTTGCCTCTCCCTCCAAATGATCATACATAAAAAGGGCCTGGTCAATGTTGCAGGTCTCGGGTGACAGGACAAGCAGCATAAATGTCCTGTTTAACAGGAAAATGATGGGACAGAAACGTTTGTTGCTGTTAGAAAGATCGCTCCCGGCAGAATTTATTAAGGTAATAAATCCACATTCAACCTCTTATTCCATATGCAACTTCAGATTGCCTAATGTCGTACACAAAACATAGACTCCATATTATTGTACTTGGGATGGACTGTTATAATTAACTGCAAAATACTATATATTTACCTCATGTAATATTTATCTTTAATAAAACATATTACATGCACACAAATACATGAATACAAATAAAAACAGACAGAACAGATTATCACAGATCCTTGCATTTGACTGTTCTCCATCTTCACTCTGAGATCCCTGTGACTCTCTGTCTTGATCCTTTCTGCAGAAAGCCCCTATTAAAATACACAAAGACAAATTTGGTGTTCCAGCCTCTTGTATTTTCAGATTTCCATCACAGTAGTCATTAAACCACTCCAGAAGTTTATTCGGATGTGTCGTGATTGTTTTCTCCATTACATTTTTTCCTGCTGTGTCCAGTTGCTGTCCCTCATGACAGGCATTGGGGAACATGTCGAGTCGGTTTTTAGAAACATGACTTGCCCACACGGAGATCCTTTTTTTTTAAAGCATCTATTTTGTCATAGTGTTCAAAAATGTTGTTCCCCCTCCCCTGCATAGACACATTCAATGTGTTTAATTGTTCAAACACATCAGCGAGGTAAGCAACGTGTGCGAGCCACACACTGTTGCTAAACAGGTCTGCAAGAAGCGAATTGTTCTGGGCAAGAAAGGCTGCGATTTCAGCTCGTAGTTCATAAAAACGGGACAGTACCTTTCCCCTCGAAGCCAGCGTACCGCGGCATGATAAAATACCTGTACATGCTCACTACCAAGACATTTTCCACAGTTTTTTAAAACATCGGGTGTTCTTTGCACTTCGTACTTGGACGACATCTTTTAATGTTCCATGAAGCACTGCTACCATAGCCTTTGCTGCCAGGGCCTCTCGATGCAAAAAACAACGGTTCCAAGTTGCATTCGGAGCTTTCTCAAGTATTCTCCTCACGACCTCAGAGTTTTTTCCTGTCATGCAGGCAGCGCCATCAGTTGTGATACCGACGCACATGTCCCAGCTTAGGCAGTAGGGAGCTCTCTTGTGCAGAGAAATTGTCCCTGTAAGTCCCCGTCCCACACATGTTTCACGTAAACGAGTAAAACTGCTTTGTTTGTTATGTCTGTATGTAATGGGGTCAATCCTTAATAAAAAGCTTTAGCTAAAACAGGATAGTTTTAGCAGTGTTACTTTCCCAGTTATGCTTACATGTCATTGTAGATATAAAATCACAGCTCTAATTAACCTGACAGGACGGCGATGCCTATAGGATGAGGGGAGTTGGCGAAGTTTATTTAGGGACACCGTAGTCGCTCTCTCCCTCTCTCTCTCTCTCTCTCCACTGCCGGTCCTGTGAGGAAGTGTAGCATGGGCGCAGCAGGTGTGGACGCCAATTGTTTGTTGCGGTAAGCTTCATTAACTGAAAGTCACTTTAAAGTAAATGAAGATCACGCAGAAAATGTTCCGTAAACATTAAGCGCATTTCTGTCCATAGAGCCCAGCGTACAGCTGTGTGTGTGTGCGTGCGCGTGTGTGTGTGTCTGTGAGAGACGGTATCAGCGTCGCCATACATGCACGCTGTAATCTCCCCCAGTCAGCGTGTACCCACAAACTAATGGGAACAATACTTGTAAGTAATGCGCCGGAACATTTATCCAGAGTCTATACTATTGTGTCTGTGACATTAAGTGTAGTTGTCTTTTCCTGTTTTAGTACTTGTCGTCAAGACAATAAGGATGGCGTGGGTCTCTGCTTTATTTTAATGAATTGAAGGTATGGCATAACAATGTGTTTCATATTTGTAAATGTTTTTAAACATTTTGATAAACTTGTTTAATAATTGTGTGACCTAATATGACATGTTTGTTTCATAGGGCTGCCTTCAGGCACAATATTTACGGTCACTGTTTTTTCCCACATTTAGATTTCATTTAGATTATTTGGCCTTGTTTAGATTTAGTTTCTTTCTGATTAATTGGTTTGATTTCTGGTTTCTTTGTTTTATTTTATTTTGTTCTTTGTTCTATGGGTAATGTGCAATATGGTTGATGGGTACTGTGCAATCCTGGTTTAATGGGTTGAATATTGGTGAGTTATTGGCTCCGTAAACTAGAGGCCCTCTTCTGTTATTTCGTTGTATAATATCGCTTGCAGTGATAATCCACTGGTGCAATCACACCAGTGTTGGGATTCTTAAAGTGTGCTGTGCTTGTTTTATGCATGATATTTTAGCTTTGTTAAATTGGGTCTGGAGCCTTTAACTTCTCTCTTTTTAATCTGTTATTTATATCAAGTACAGGCCAGTACTCCATACTTTGCACATGATCCTGTGCTGTTTGATCAGTCTTTTTTAAATCATTTGTACGAATTGAATAAATTGTCTATTTCTGGAATCATCAGCCTCCCGTCCCGTTTATTCTGGATATATGTGGTGAACCCGATTGGCATTCAATTGTCACCCTAAACTTTTTGACCACTACATGTAGATTCGTCCATTTGTAATGCAAAATGACCACTTGCCTTAATTCGAGATGTGGTCTGTTGTTTGATGTCATCCGACATGTCTTCAATTCGCCTGCTTATAGTGTCATTTGACAGAGGTATAGTTTTTTTAGTTTATCGGCTGCGGATTGATCCAACACCTCTCTCACCATTTCCATGGCTGCAGGTAAGATAAGGTCCTCTGCAATGGTGTGGGGCTTCTTTAACTTAGCAATACGATGTGCCACGTCGGCTGATTTGCATCACTGCACTCATGTTCATGGCTTCAGTGCCTTTTTTCAAAATATTTTGTATGCTAATTTGGACACATAACATGGCTTGCTGTGCAGTTAATTGTACTAACAGACCGTCTAACAACTTTGTTCTCAAGTTCTTCTGGTGAGTGAAAATGTATTTTTATTTAATTTATATATGAGAACCTTAGCAGTAATTAGCAGGTATGGTTGCTCACGATGCATGGCTTGTTAGCTTATGTCGAGATTAAGTTAATTAACTTGTGTTCGCCGTTGAGAAGCACAGCCCGATGTGGTCCTGATGCTGAATTATGGAGAGTGAATGCTAGTCACAGTAAACCGGTGCGCATTCTAGAGATAGTCGAGAAGTGTTTCAATGTAGAATTGGGGTTATAAATTACAGCGGTCAATGTTGGTGTGTCATATAAAACTACTACGCACATATGTAAGCGTGGTCACAGGAATAATAGCTTAAATGTTGCCACATATTAACTCTTTAGCATGAGTTTGTTATTGAGGCTAACCCTATTTGTTAATGCTATTTACATCTGGCAAGGGTAGATGATAATAATAATAATTATATATATATGTATAAATAATATTTGTTTCACTTGATGATGTGTCATTATGTGTGGTTTCATTGAATACTAAGGTTGTGTTCCATAATTGTCCACTTTCACACTCAGTAACAACTGTTAAACTTATGTCACTTGTGTGTTAGAAACGTGAATATGGCATGAAATAGTAACTATATGAATATGAAATAACTTCAAATATAAGTGTAACAAATAGGCCCATAATAACACAAAAAGAGGCAATGCAACAGATGGATTATGTGAACTGTGATATCTACAAAGACTAAAGTTATTGACATTGTATTGTTTGCATATAAATAAGTATGAAGAAGGTAACCTGACAGATATATTATTTCACATATTTTCTGTTTGTGTAGTTTTCCTCTAGGTGATCCTGAGAGGCTAGACCTGTGGATACTCAATATGAAGAGACAGAACTGGACTCCGCAGAAGAATTCTCGTCTCCGCAGTCAACATTTTGAGAGACAACACTTTAGCATTGACACAAGGGTACACAGAAATGTTTTAATAACTTCTGAGAAAACAAGCAACTTGATGGTTTAAATTGTTTAATTGTTTAATCTTTGAAAGTATTTACATAGCAACTACAATTTTAGCATGAACTGTGTACTGTACATTTCTACTCTATTTGCACTGAATTTTAAACCACATTGGCATACAGATTTTTTTATCTACAGAACTTGAACACACAAGCATTGGTTCTTATGGTTGTTGCAATCAATGAATCTTGGAAGATCCCCATTGCTTACTTCCTTATCAACAGCATGACAGGAGCGGAGAGAGCAAACGTCATCCGAGAGAGCCTAATTAGGCTCCATGAAATTGGAGTTAGGGTTGTCCTTGACATGTGATGGTCCCTCTCAAAACATCACAATGATCAGAGAGCTTGGTGCCAACCTAGACATCATTGGCATGAGATCTTACTTTATCCATCCTCATGTTCACACACAAAGAATCTTTGTGCTCTTGGATCCATGTCACATGCTCAAACTTCTTTGAAATGTTTTGTCAACAGTTGAGGTTCTGGTTAGAAAAGATGGCCAGCAGATAAAGTGGCAGTACATTGAGGAACTCCACAAACTTCAGGAGAGAAAGGCTTGCGTCTCAGCAACAAAGTAGAAATGGCGCACATTCAGTGACGCAATCAAAAAATGAACGTCCATCTTGCAGCCCAGCTCTTAAGTCGCAGTGTGGCTGATGCCCTTGACTATTGTGAGCAGGAGCTAAAATATTCACAGTTCAGTGGATGTGCTACCACCACTCAGTTTCTGCGCACAATTGATGCAGCCTTTGATGTCCTTTACAGCCGTAACCCACTTGGAAAAGGACAGAAAGCACCCATCAAACCAGCAACAAAACACTGTGCCAAAGCCATTCTAGATGAAACTGAGTCACTTCTCCGAGGGCTGACAGTTAAAGACAAATGCAACAGACTTGTACACTTGTATTCCACTCAGAAAAAGACACCCATCTATGGGTTCATTGCTTGTTGCAGAAGTGTCATGGGCATCTACGAAGACCTGGTAGAGCAGCCAGCTGCCCCATGCCGATACATTCTGACCTACAAACTCAGTCAGGACCACTTGGAGCTGTTCTTCTCTGCTATCAGAGCACATGGAGGTTACAACAACAACCCCAATGTCAGTTCCGAGGGGCATTTAAGCGCCTCCTTGTGAGGCACCAGGTGAAAAGGGGCACAAGTAACTGTCTCCTTTGTGACAATACCACCAGCCTTGACTCAACACCTGCAACTGTTAATATTGCACGTAGGGTGGATGTGGAGCCTGTGGAAGTGCTTGTGCCTGAGAATGATGTGTTCTCTCACCTTCCAGATGTTGACAATCTGTCTGAGTACAAGGAGGCAGCCATCTCTTAAATCACAGGCTTCATTGTGAAAAAGATGAAACAGAGGGTCACCTGTATGCCTTGCTCAGAAGCACTCACCTCAGAGGATTCAGTGCATCAATTTGTGACTTTGAAGAACAGAGGTGGCTTACAGAAACCTTCACCAGGCGTAACTGCAGTTTGTCAAGCTACGGAAAGATGCTTCCAGTGGCTTCTAAAAAACAATGAGGGCAAGGCTCCACGGGGAAAAGGAACCACAGCATCTATAGTTACCCAGGTTCTTTTTTGATTGTTCTGAAAATAATCTCTTCCCACAGCTGCACAGCCACATGTTTGACATGTGTGTTGAAGCTAATCATGTCCATGTTCTGGTGAAGATGGCTTCTGCGTGGTATTGCAAAATTAGATTTGACCACATAGCAAGACGAGAGACAGAGAAAATAAAAGAAGGCAAGGTAGTCCGCACAAAACTCACAAAGTTAATCCATTTTATGGAGATTAAGTTGTTTGGTCATTTCTGAGGCTGGTGGTTTGCATCTTGATGAGTGCTGTAGAACATACAAGGGATATTCTCTATCTTGTCCTATGTTCTAAACCGTGACACCTTTTGAATTTGTTGCCTCTGACAGTAGTTGTTTAGTTTAAAAAGGCACAGAGGTAATGATGTCTGATCTACCTAGCGGGATACATGGCTTTCATAGTACTGCCATAAAAGCCAGTAGACAGTCAGATTTACCTTTGGCCTCAGTGTACCCTCAGGTTCGGCTTGTAACGCTATTGCGATTAAAAGCCTGGAACACCTGATGACACAAAGGTACACAAATGAAGATATATCACTAACATCCACCGGAGTCTGCATAAACAGGACCAAAGGTGATATTGATGTGTTAACTGTATCATATAAAATACATATGCAAGCTCCCTGTTCATTTTTATGTACATAGTTTAAAGGATTGTTTTTATAAGTCAAGGAACAGTTTGCATAAAAAATTCACCAAAAAAAAATTATAATGTAAAGCACTTTATCGAAACTTTTGCATTATCGTTATTATTGTTGTTGTATAAGGGGAACATTGGGGATATATTTCACTCATCTGACACTTGGAAGAAATTCACTGATTTGACACTTTGAATATGTTCACCCATCTGACACTTTGAATATTGTCATTGATCTGACACACATGATCAACGTTGATCTCGGTTGTGAATTATAATGATTGTATTTGTTTTACAAAGTGCTTTTTATTTCAGAAACTTATATTAAAATGCTGTATTGCACTCGTCCTGATGTGTAAAGAGTTTTCTTTGTACTATTGATGCATTTCAAAATTTCACTGCTTTTTTCACCGCGCTTCATTGAATTTCTTCACTTTGACATTCAGAGCACTGGGCAGAAATCACATCGCGTCAACACCCACCGTGGGCCTTCATGATGCTTTGTTTTAATTAAACTGTCGGATTCCCCTGGTCCGCACCAGTTCTAAGTCAGCTGCTAGGCGCCAGCCGAGGCGCACCGCCGGAGGGGGCCCCCCGCGCGAACGGAGGGTTCCCCCAGCGGGCGCCGTAGCTGAGGTGATCCGCGAGAAGGGCCCGACATGCGTCCAGAGTCGCTGCCGCTGACCACCGTACCCGGTCCCCTCCAACGGCCCGCCTTCCGCACCGGCGATGGACATCGCCTCGCGGTCCAAGAGAAAAAAAGCCCCCGCACCAGCGACGTCGTGAAGCGACATGGACGACGACCTCTTCCCCAAAAACCTTGAGGCGGGCCACACACCGAGCCTCCGGCGGCGTGGAGAGGAGGGCGACGGGGCGACTGCTCCCCCAGCCCCGCTTCGCACCCGAGCCCGACCGACCCAGCCCTTAGAGCCAATCCTTGCAGCAAACCTTCAGTCAGGCACCCAGATGGTGCACGTAAACTTTGGTGGCTCTAGCTCAACCGCAAGTATAAACACACCTCCATCTTTCACTCGCAGCCGCTCAATGCAAAGCAGGCCTGTTAAAAGGCAGTTCAAAGGGGCCCCTAGAATGGGACTCCGACCGGCTAGAGGTCTGAAATTTGGCACACGCTCTCCACTGGGGCCCACGATGGCTCAGCCCGGTTTTCAAAGCTCTGCCTTCTACGGGTCCAAAGTTATAGACGGGTCCAAAGTTATAGACGGCGCCCGTTTCGGCCACCGGGGGGTCAAAGATCAACCGGCCCCGAAGCACCCAGAGACCCCAAATTTTCTGCAGAGCCTCCTCTGGGGCCCCAGGTCGGGCACCTTTATTTCCGTGGCCCTAGCTCAACCAGAAATAATTTCCCCACTTGTTTCCATATCAGAAGCTACACAGGGTGTCAGACTCATTAAGTCCAAGAGCCTGTATTCTTCCCCAAACTGGACAGGGCAACTGTTTTTTCTAAAGGGCCTGCGGACACGAGGCCGACATATGTTAACAAGCGATGCGTCTGGAAGGTGCACGTGGTGTTTTCAAAGCTCTATGTATTTCGTGGCCCTTGCAGGAGGCGGGTCATTTGCAATTCACAATGCATGGGAATGAATATCCACATGTTAAATGCCTTATTTCAGCCTAAATAGCAATAAAATGTTGGAAACTTACTCTGATGCACTCACATGAGCCCAAGGATACACATTCTAGCATATCAGACCTGTATCTACTCTGTACGGCTAACTCCTGAAAGGAGCAATGTACGACTTTAAAAGTGAATTCACAGTGTCAAACAAGCACTGGTATCATTTTGGGGCTGAAAATGTAAAAGGAACCCTCCTAAAAATGATTAATTGATACAAAGGTCACAAAGGTCACGTTGGCCCCTGAGTAATTTTTACTGAAATTAGAAATGCAGCCTGATAGAGCACGTCCTCACGTACAAGTGATTCAAATTTGGGGCTCCTAGGCCCTCGGGAAAGGCCCTCAAGCTGGTGGTAATGGTCCCCAATGTAAAAATGCCTCCAAGTGTCAGAGTTTGTGTTTTGGCCCCTGTTTTAGCCCCCTTTTCGGCCCAGAGGCACACAGGGGGCTCATACTTTCAGCTGACCTCCGTGGGGGCCCTGCGGTGGTGCTTGTGAAACTTGGTGGTCCTAGCTGAACCAGAAATATTTTTAATTTGCATTATACTGCTCACAGGACGGCAGGCTTGAGGCCTACGTTTTTCCCAAACTCAACAAGGGATAACTTTTTTTCTACAGTGTTTGCGGACATGAGGCTTGAATATGTTTATCATCTGTGTGTTAGGAAGGTGCACATGTTGTTTTCAAAGCTCTGTGTATTTCCTGGGCCTGGTGGGAGGTGGGACACTTGCAATTCAAAATGAATGGGAGTGAGAAGTTAGGGTAACCATTATAAATGCCTACAAGTGTCCGAGTGTTTGTTTTGACCTCTGTTTTGGCCCCTGTTTCGGCCCCTGAGTAGCTAGACGGCTGAAACTTGACACAAAGCTTCACAAGTGCCTCCTGATGACTCGACTGTGTTTTGAAAGCTCTGTGTATTGCACTTCCAAAGATATAGCCCACCAGGTCTTCGGGCCTCTGGGTGAAAACTCTACAGCCATGATTCGGGCCCCGAGGCACCCAGGGGCCCCAAAATCACAGCAGAGCTTCAGCTCGGCACCCATGGGGTGCATGCAAAATGTGGTGGCTCTAGCTCAACCACAAGTACCAAACACACCTATATCCTTTGTCTAAGCGGCTGACTGTATAGTGGGCCTGTACTGAATAGACACTGCAAAGCACCACTGTCTGGGCCCCTTAGCAGCTAAAGGTCTGAAATTTTGCATGCGCTCTCCCCTGGGGTCCTTGGTGGCTCAGCCTGGTTTTCAAAGTTCTGCCGGTTACAGGTCCAAAGATGATGCCAGAGTCCAGTTGATCCTGAAATCCACACAGGTGCAGTTCGGTCCCTGAACCACCCAGGGACGCTATATTCGCAGCAGAGCTTAAGGCCGGCACCCAGGAGGTGCATGAAAAATCTGGTGGCTCTACCTCAACCAGAAGTAAAAAAAAAACCTCTAACTGTTGTCTCAGCTGCTGACTACACAGACGGCCTGTACTGAATGGAGACTGAAAAGGGCCACTGTCTGGGCCCCTTAGCAGCGAGAGGTCTGACATTTTGGATGAGCTCTCCCCTGTGGCCCTTGGTGGCTCAGCCCGGTTTTCAAAGTTCTGCCAGTTACAGGTCCAAAGATGATGCCAGAGGCCAGTTGATCCTGAAATCCACACAAGTGCAGTTCGGTCCCCGAACAACCCAGGGATCCCAAATTCGCAGCACAGCTTAAGCTTGGCACACAGGAGGTGCATGAAAAATCTGGTGGCTCTACCTCAACCAGAAGTAAAAAAAAAAACTCTAAATTTTGTCTCAGCTGCTGACTGCACAGACGGCCTGTACTGAATGGACACTGAAAAGGGCCACTGTCTGGGCCCCTTAGCAGCGAAAGGTCTGAAATTTTGGATGAGCTCTCCCCTGCAGCCCTTGGTGGGTCAGCCCGGTTTTCAAAGTTCTGCCAGTTACAGGTCGAAAGATGATGCCAGAGGCCAGTTGATCCTGAAATCCACACAGGTGCAGTTTGGTCCCTGAACCACCCAGGGACCCCATATTCGCAGCACAGCTTAGGCTTGGCACACAGGAGGAGCATGAAAAATCTGGTGGCTCTACCTCAACCAAAAGTTAAAAAAAACCCTCTAAATTTTGTCTCAGCTGCTGACTGCACAGACGGCCTGTACTGAATGGACACTGAAAAGGGCCACTGTCTGGGCCCCTTAGCAGCGAGAGGTCTGAAATTTTGGATGAGCTCTCCCCTACGGCCCTTGGTGGCTCAGCCCGGTTTTCAAAGTTCTGCCAGTTACAGGTCCAAAGATGATGCCAGAGTCCAGTTGATCCTGAAATCCACACAGGTGCAGTTCGGTCCCTGAACCACCCAGGGACGCTATATTCGCAGCAGAGCTTAAGGCCGGCACCCAGGAGGTGCATGAAAAATCTGGTGGCTCTACCTCAACCAGAAGTAAAAAAAAAACCTCTAACTGTTGTCTCAGCTGCTGACTACACAGACGGCCAGTACTGAATGGACACTGAAAAGGGCCACTGTCTGGGCCCCTTAGCAGCGAGAAGTCTGAAATTTTGGATGAGCTCTCCCCTGCGGCCCTTGGTGGCTCAGTCCGGTTTTCAAAGTTCTGCCAGTTACAGGTCCAAAGATGATGCCAGAGGCCAGTTGATCCTGAAATCCACACAGGTGCAGTTCGGTCCCCGAACCACCCAGGGATCCCATATTCGCAGCACAGCTTAGGCTTGGCACACAGGAGGTGCATGAAAAATCTGGTGGCTCTACCTCAACCAGAAGTAAAAAAAAAAACTCAAACTTTTGTCTCAGCTGCTGACTGCACAGACGGCCTGTACTGAATGGACATTGAAAAGGGCCACTGTCTGGGCCCCTTAGCAGCGAGAGGTCTGAAATTTTGGATGAGCTCTCCCCTGTGGCCCTTGGTGGCTCAGCCCGGTTTTCAAAGTTCTGCCAGTTACAGGTCCAAAGATGATGCCAGAGGCCAGTTGATCCTGAAATTCACACAAGTGCAGTTCGGTCCCCGAACAACCCAGGGATCCCAAATTCGCAGCACAGCTTAAGCTTGGCACACAGGAGGTGCATGAAAAATCTGGTGGCTCTACCTCAACCAGAAGTAAAAAAAAAAACTCTAAATTTTGTCTCAGCTGCTGACTGCACAGACGGCCTGTACTGAATGGACACTGAAAAGGGCCACTGTCTGGGCCCCTTAGCAGTTAAAAGTCTGAAATTTTGGATGAGCTCTCCCCTGCAGCCCTTGGTGGGTCAGCCCGGTTTTCAAAGTTCTGCCAGTTACAGGTCCAAAGATGATGCCAGAGGCCAGTTGATCCTGAAATCCACACAGGTGCAGTTCGGTCCCTGAAACACCCAGGGACGCTATATTCGCAGCAGAGCTTAAGGCCGGCACCCAGGAGGTGCATGAAAAATCTGGTGGCTCTACCTCAACCAGAAGTAAAAAAAAAACCTCTAACTGTTGTCTCAGCTGCTGACTGCACAGACGGCCTGTACTGAATGGACACTGAAAAGGGCCACTGTCTGGGCCCCTTAGCAGCGAGAGGTCTGAAATTTTGGATGAGCTCTCCCCTGCGGCCCTTGGTGGATCAGCCCGGTTTTCAAAGTTCTGCCAGTTACAGGTCCAAAGATGATGCCAGAGGCCAGTTGATCCTGAAATCCACACAGGTGCAGTTCGGTCCCTGAACCACCCAGGGACCCCATATTCGCAGCACAGCTTAGGCTTGGCACACAGGAGGAGCATGAAAAATCTGGTGGCTCTACCTCAACCAGAAGTTAAAAAAAAACCCTCTAAATGTTGTCTCAGCTGCTGACTGCACAGACGGCCTGTACTGAATGGACACTGAAAAGGGCCACTGTCTGGGCCCCTTAGCAGCGAGAGGTCTGAAATTTTGGATGAGCTCTCCCCTACGGCCCTTGGTGGCTCAGCCCGGTTTTCAAAGTTCTGCCAGTTACAGGTCCAAAGATGATGCCAGAGTCCAGTTGATCCTGAAATCCACACAGGTGCAGTTCGGTCCCTGAACCACCCAGGGACGCTATATTCGCAGCAGAGCTTAAGGCCGGCACCCAGGAGGTGCATGAAAAATCTGGTGGCTCTACCTCAACCAGAAGTAAAAAAAAAACCTCTAACTGTTGTCTCAGCTGCTGACTACACAGACGGCCAGTACTGAATGGAGACTGAAAAGGGCCACTGTCTGGGCCCCTTAGCAGCGAGAAGTCTGAAATTTTGGATGAGCTCTCCCCTGCGGCCCTTGGTGGCTCAGTCCGGTTTTCAAAGTTCTGCCAGTTACAGGTCCAAAGATGATGCCAGAGGCCAGTTGATCCTGAAATCCACACAGGTGCAGTTCGGTCCCCGAACCACCCAGGGATCCCATATTCGCAGCACAGCTTAAGCTTGGCACACAGGAGGTGCATGAAAAATCTGGTGGCTCTACCTCAACCAGAAGTAAAAAAAAAACCTCTAAATTTTGTCTCAGCTGCTGACTGCACAGACGGCCTGTACTGAATGGACACTGAAAAGGGCCACTGTCTGGGCCCCTTAGCAGCGAGAAGGTCTGAAATTTTGGATGAGCTCTCCCCTGCAGGCCCTTGGTGGCTCAGCCCGGTTTTCAAAGTTCTGCCAGTTACAGGTCCAAAGATGATGCCAGAGGCCAGTTGATCCTGAAATCCACACAGGTGCAGTTCGGTCCCTGAACCACCCAGGGACGCTATATTCGCAGCAGAGCTTAAGGCCGGCACCCAGGAGGAGCATGAAAAATCTGGTGGCTCTACCTCAACCAGAAGTAAAAAAAAACCCTCTAACTTTTGTCTCAGCTGCTGACTGCACAGACGGCCTGTACTGAATGGACACTGAAAAGGGCCACTGTCTGGGCCCCTTAGCAGCGAGAGGTCTGAAATTTTGGATGAGCTCTCCCCTACGGCCCTTGGTGGCTCAGCCCGGTTTTCAAAGTTCTGCCAGTTACAGGTCCAAAGATGATGCCAGAGTCCAGTTGATCCTGAAATCCACACAGGTGCAGTTCGGTCCCTGAACCACCCAGGGATCCCATATTCGCAGCAGAGCTTAAGCCTGGCACACAGGAGGTGCATGAAAAATCTGGTGGCTCTACCTCAACCAGAAGTAAAAAAAAAACCTCTAACTGTTGTCTCAGCTGCTGACTACACAGACGGCCTGTACTGAATGGAGAATGAAAAGGGCCACTGTCTGGGCCCCTTAGCAGCGAGAAGTCTGAAATTTTGGATGAGCTCTCCCCTGCGGCCCTTGGTGGCTCAGTCCGGTTTTCAAAGTTCTGCCAGTTACAGGTCCAAAGATGATGCCAGAGGCCAGTTGATCCTGAAATCCACACAGGTGCAGTTCGGTCCCCGAACCACCCAGGGATCCCATATTCGCAGCACAGCTTAGGCTTGGCACACAGGAGGTGCATGAAAAATCTGGTGGCTCTACCTCAACCAGAAGTAAAAAAAAAACCTCTAAACTTTTGTCTCAGCTGCTGACTGCACAGACGGCCTGTACTGAATGGACATTGAAAAGGGCCACTGTCTGGGCCCCTTAGCAGCGAGAGGTCTGAAATTTTGGATGAGCTCTCCCCTGTGGCCCTTGGTGGCTCAGCCCGGTTTTCAAAGTTCTGCCAGTTACAGGTCCAAAGATGATGCCAGAGGCCAGTTGATCCTGAAATTCACACAAGTGCAGTTCGGTCCCCGAACAACCCAGGGATCCCAATATTCGCAGCACAGCTTAAGCTTGGCACACAGGAGGTGCATGAAAAATCTGGTGGCTCTACCTCAACCAGAAGTAAAAAAAAAACCTCTAAATTTTGTCTCAGCTGCTGACTGCACAGACGGCCTGTACTGAATGGACACTGAAAAGGGCCACTGTCTGGGCCCCTTAGCAGCGAGAGGTCTGAAATTTTGGATGAGCTCTCCCCTGCAGCCCTTGGTGGCTCAGCCCGGTTTTCAAAGTTCTGCCAGTTACAGGTCCAAAGATGATGCCAGAGGCCAGTTGATCCTGAAATCCACACAGGTGCAGTTCGGTCCCTGAACCACCCAGGGACGCTATATTCGCAGCAGAGCTTAAGGCTGGCACCCAGGAGGTGCATGAAAAATCTGGTGGCTCTACCTCAACCAGAAGTAAAAAAAAAACCTCTAACTGTTGTCTCAGCTGCTGACTACACAGACGGCCTGTACTGAATGGACACTGAAAAGGGCCACTGTCTGGGCCCCTTAGCAGCGAGAAGTCTGAAATTTTGGATGAGCTCTCCCCTGCGGCCCTTGGTGGATCAGCCCGGTTTTCAAAGTTCTGCCAGTTACAGGTCCAAAGATGATGCCAGAGGCCAGTTGATCCTGAAAGTCCACACAGGTGCAGTTCGGTCCCTGAACCACCCAGGGACCCCTATATTCGCAGCAGAGCTTAAGCCTGGGCACCCAGGAGGTGCATGAAAAAATCTGGTGGCTCTACCTCAACCAGAAGTAAAAAAAAACCCTCTAACTGTTGTCTCAGCTGCTGACTGCACAGACGGCCTGTACTGAATGGACACTGAAAAGGGCCACTGTCTGGGCCCCTTAGCAGCGAGAGGTCTGAAATTTTGGATGAGCTCTCCCCTACGGCCCTTGGTGGCTCAGCCCGGTTTTCAAAGTTCTGCCAGTTACAGGTCCAAAGATGATGCCAGAGGCCAGTTGATCCTGAAATCCACACAGGTGCAGTTCGGTCCCTGAACCACCCAGGGACCCTATATTCGCAGCAGAGCTTAAGGCCGGCACACAGGAGGTGCATGAAAAATCTGGTGGCTCTACCTCAACCAGAAGTAAAAAAAAAAACCTCTAACTGTTGTCTCAGCTGCTGACTGCACAGACGGCCTGTACTGAATGGACACTGAAAAGGGCCACTGTCTGGGCCCCTTAGCAGCGAGATTGTCTGAAATTTTGGATGAGCTCTCCCCTGCGGCCCTTGGTGGCTCAGCCCGGTTTTCAAAGTTCTGCCAGTTACAGGTCCAAAGATGATGCCAGAGGCCAGTTGATCCTGAAATCCACACAGGTGCAGTTCAGTCCCCGAACCATCCAGGGATCCCCAGATTCGCAGCAGAGCTTAAGCCTGGCACCCAGGATGTGCATGAAAAATCTGGTGGCTCTACCTCAACCAGAAGTAAAAAAAACCCCTCTAACTGTTGTCTCAGCTGCTGACTACACAGACGGCCTGTACTGAATGGAGACTGAAAAGGGCCACTGTCTGGGCCCCTTAGCAGCGAGAAGTCTGAAATTTTGGATGAGCTCTCCCCTGCGGCCCTTGGTGGCTCAGCCCGGTTTTCAAAGTTCTGCCAATTACAGGTCCAAAGATGATGCCAGAGGCCAGTTGATCTTGAAGTCCACACAGGTGCAGTTCGGTCCCTGAACCACCCAGGGACGCTATATTCGCAGCAGAGCTTAAGGCCGGCACCCAGGAGGAGCATGAAAAATCTGGTGGCTCTACCTCAACCAGAAGTAAAAAAAAACCTCTAACTTTTGTCTCAGCTGCTGACTGCACAGACGGCCTGTACTGAATGGATACTGAAAAGGGCCACTGTCTGGGCCCCTTAGCAGCGAGAGGTCTGAAATTTTGGATGAGCTCTCCCCTACGGCCCTTGGTGGCTCAGCCCGGTTTTCAAAGTTCTGCCAGTTACAGGTCCAAAGATGATGCCAGAGGCCAGTTGATCCTGAAATCCACACAGGTGCAGTTCGGTCCCTGAACCACCCAGGGACCCCATATTCGCAGCACAGCTTAGGCTTGGCACACAGGAGGTGCATGAAAAATCTGGTGGCTCTACCTCAACCAAAAGTTAAAAAAAACCCTCTAAATTTTGTCTCAGCTGCTGACTGCACAGACGGCCTGTACTGAATGGACACTGAAAAGGGCCACTGTCTGGGCCCCTTAGCAGCGAGAGGTCTGAAATTTTGGATGAGCTCTCCCCTACGGCCCTTGGTGGCTCAGCCCGGTTTTCAAAGTTCTGCCAGTTACAGGTCCAAAGATGATGCCAGAGGCCAGTTGATCCTGAAATCCACACAGGTACAGTTCGGTCCCTGAACCACCCAGGGAAGCTATATTCGCAGCAGAGCTTAAGGCCGGCACCCAGGAGGTGCATGCAAAATCTGGTGGCTCTACCTCAACCAGAAGTAAAAAAAAAACCTCTAACTGTTGTCTCAGCTGCTGACTACACAGACGGCCAGTACTGAATGGATACTGAAAAGGGCCACATTCTGGGCCCCTTAGCAGCGAGAAGTCTGAAATTTTGGATGAGCTCTCCCCTGCGGCCCTTGGTGGCTCAGCCCGGTTTTCAAAGTTCTGCCAGTTACAGGTCCAAAGATGATGCCAGAGGCCAGTTGATCCTGAAATCCACACATGTGCAGTTCGGTCCCCGAACCACCCAGGGATCCCATATTCGCAGCACAGCTTAGGCTTGGCACACAGGAGGTGCATGAAAAATCTGGTGGCTCTACCTCAACCAGAAGTAAAAAAAACACCTCTAACTGTTGTCTCAGCTGCTGACTACACAGACGGCCTGTACTGAATGGACACTGAAAAGGGCCACTGTCTGGGCCCCTTAGCAGCGAGAGGTCTGAAATTTTGGATGAGCTCTCCCCTACGGCCCTTGGTGGCTCAGCCCGGTTTTCAAAGTTCTGCCAGTTACAGTTCCAAAGATGATGCCAGAGTCCAGTTGATCCTGAAATCCACACAGGTGCAGTTCAGGCCCCGAACCATGCAGGGGCCCCAGATTCGCAGCAGAGCTTAAGCCCGGCACCCAGGATGTGCATGAAAAAATCTGGTGGCTCTACCTCAACCAGAAGTAAAAAAAACACCTCTAACTTTTGTGTCAGCTGCTGACTGCACAGGCAGCCTGTACTGAATGGACACTGAAAAGGGCCACTGTCTGGGCCCCTGAGCAGCGAGAGGTCTGAAATTTTGGATGAGCTCTCCCCTGCGGCCCTTGGTGGCTCAGCCCGGTTTTCAAAGTTCTGCCAGTTACAGGTCCAAAGATGATGCCAGAGGCCAGTTGATCCTGAAATCCACACAGGTGCAGTTCGGGCCCCGAACCACCCAGGGGCCCCAGATTCGCAGCAGAGCTTAAGCCCGGCCCCCAGGATGTGCATGAAAAATCTGGTGGCTCTACCTCAACCAGAAGTAAAAAAAACACCTCTAACTTTTGTCTCAGCTGCTGACTGCACAGACGGCCTGTACTGAATGGACACTGAAAAGGGCCACTGTCTGGGCCCCTTAGCAGCGAGAGGTCTGAAATTTTGGATGAGCTCTCCCCTGCGGCCCTTGGTGGCTCAGCCCGGTTTTCAAAGTTCTGCCAGTTACAGTTCCAAAGATGATGCCAGATTCCTGTTGATCCTGAAATCCACACAGGTGCAGTTCGGGCCCTGAACCATGCCAGGGACCCCAGATTCGCAGCAGAGCTTAAGCCCGGCACCCAGGATGTGCATGAAAAATCTGGTGGCTCTACCTCAACCAGAAGTAAAAAAAACCCTCTAACTTTTGTCTCAGCTGCTGACTGCACAGAGTGCCTGTACTGAATGGACACTGAAAAGGGCCACTGTCTGGGCCCCTTAGCAGCGAGAGGTCTGAAATTTTGGATGAGCTCTCCCCTGCGGCCCTTGGTGGCTCAGCCCGGTTTTCAAAGTTCTGCCAGTTACAGTTCCAAAGATGATGCCAGAGTCCAGTTGCTCCTGAAATCCACACAGGTGCAGTTCGGGCCCCGAACCATGCAGGGGCCCCAGATTCGCAGCAGAGCTTAAGCCCGGCACCCAGGATGTGCATAAAAAATCTGGTGGCTCTACCTCAACCAGAAGTAAAAAAACACCTCTAACTTTTGTGTCAGCTGCTGACTGCACAGGCAGCCTGTACTGAATGGACACTGAAAAGGGCCACTGTCTGGGCCCCTTAGCAGCGAGAGGTCTGAAATTTTGGATGAGCTCTCCCCTGCGGCCCTTGGTGGCTCAGCCCGGTTTTCAAAGTTCTGCCAGTTACAGGTCCAAAGATGATGCCAGAGGCCAGTTGATCCTGAAATCCACACAGGTGCAGTTCGGGCCCCGAACCATGCAGGGGACCCCAGATTCAGCAGCAGAGCTTAAGCCCGGCCCCCAGGATGTGCATAAAAAATCTGGTGGCTCTACCTCAACCAGAAGTAAAAAAACACCTCTAACTTTTGTCTCAGCTGCTGACTGCACAGACGGCCTGTACTGAATGGACACTGAAAAGGGCCACTGTCTGGGCCCCTTAGCAGCGAGAGGTCTGAAATTTTGGATGAGCTCTCCCCTGCGGCCCTTGGTGGCTCAGCCCGGTTTTCAAAGTTCTGCCAGTTACAGTTCCAAAGATGATGCCAGAGTCCAGTTGATCCTGAAATCCACACAGGTGCAGTTCGGGCCCGAACCATGCAGGGGCCCCAGATTCGCAGCAGAGCTTAAGCCCGGCACCCAGGATGTGCATGAAAAATCTGGTGGCTCTACCTCAACCAGAAGTAAAAAAACACCTCTAACTTTTGTGTCAGCTGCTGACTGCACAGGCGGCCTGTACTGAATGGACACTGAAAAGGGCCACTGTCTGGGCCCCTTAGCAGCGAGAGGTCTGAAATTTTGGATGAGCTCTCCCCTGCGGCCCTTGGTGGCTCAGCCTGGTTTTCAAAGTTCTGCCAGTTACAGGTCCAAAGATGATGCCAGAGTCCAGTTGATCCTGAAATCCACACAGGTGCAGTTCGGGCCCCGAACCACGCAGGGGCCCCAGATTCGCAGCAGAGCTTAAGCCCGGCACCCAGGATGTGCATGAAAAATCTGGTGGCTCTACCTCAACCAGAAGTAAAAAAACACCTCTAACTTTTGTCTCAGCTGCTGACTGCACAGGCAGCCTGTACTGAATGGACACTGAAAAGGGCCACTGTCTGGGCCCCTTAGCAGCGAGAGGTCTGAAATTTTGGATGAGCTCTCCCCTGCTGCCCTTGGTGGCTCAGCCCGGTTTCAAAGTTCTGCCAGTTACAGTTCCAAAGATGATGCCAGAGTCCAGTTGATCCTGAAATCCACACAGGTGCAGTTTGGGCCCCGAACCACCCAGGGACCCCAGATTCGCAGCAGAGCTTAAGCCCGGCACACAGGATGTGCATGAAAAATTTGGTGGCTCTACCTCAACCAGAAGTAAAAAAAACACCTCTAACTTTTGTCTCAGCTGCTGACTGCACAGAGGGCCAGTACTGAATGGACACTGAAAAGGGCCACTGTCTGGGCCCCTTAGCAGCGAGAGGTCTGAAATTTTGGATGAGCTCTCCCCTGCGGCCCTTGGTTGCTCAGCCCGGTATTCAAAGTTCTGCCAGTTACAGGTCCAAAGATGATGCCAGAGGTCAGTTGATCCTGAAATCCACACAGCTGCAGTTCGGGCCCCGAACCATGCAGGGGCCCCAGATTCGCAGCAGAGCTTAAGCCCGGCACCCAGGATGTGCATGAAAAATCTGGTGGCTCTACCTCAACCAGAAGTAAAAAAACACCTCTAACTTTTGTCTCAGCTGCTGACTGCACAGAGGAAGCCTGTACTGAATGGACACTGAAAAGGGCCACTGTCTGGGCCCCTTAGCAGCGAGAGGTCTGAAATTTTGGATGAGCTCTCCCCTGCGGCCCTTGGTGGCTCAGCCCGGTTTTCAAAGTTCTGCCAGTTACAGTTCCAAAGATGATGCCAGAGTCCAGTTGATCCTGAAATCCACACAGGTGCAGTTCGGGCCCCGAACCACGCAGGGGCCCCAGATTCGCAGCAGAGCTTAAGCCCGGCACCCAGGATGTGCATGAAAAATCTGGTGGCTCTACCTCAACCAGAAGTAAAAAAACACCTCTAACTTTTGTCTCAGCTGCTGACTGCACAGAGGGCCTGTACTGAATGGACACTGAAAAGGGCCACTGTCTGGGCCCCTTAGCAGCGAGAGGTCTGAAATTTTGGATGAGCTCTCCCCTGCGGCCCTTGGTTGCTCAGCCCGGTTTTCAAAGTTCTGCCAGTTACAGTTCCAAAGATGATGCCAGAGTCCAGTTGATCCTGAAATCCACACAGGTGCAGTTCGGGCCCCGAACCATGCAGGGGCCCCAGATTCGCAGCAGAGCTTAAGCCCGGCACCCAGGATGTGCATAAAAATCTGGTGGCTCTACCTCAACCAGAAGTAAAAAAACACCTCTAACTTTTGTGTCAGCTGCTGACTGCACAGGCAGCCTGTACTGAATGGACACTGAAAAGGGCCACTGTCTGGGCCCCTTAGCAGCGAGAGGTCTGAAATTTTGGATGAGCTCTCCCCTGCTGCCCTTGGTGGCTCAGCCCGGTTTTCAAAGTTCTGCCAGTTACAGTTCCAAAGATGATGCCAGAGTCCAGTTGATCCTGAAATCCACACAGGTGCAGTTCGGGCCCCGAACCACCCAGGGACCCCATATTCGCAGCAGAGCTTAAGCCCGGCACCCAGGAGGTGCATGAAAAATCTGGTGGCTCTACCTCAACCAGAAGTAAAAAAACACCTCTAACTTTTGTCTCAGCTGCTGACTGCACAGAAGGCCTGTACTGAATGGACACTGAAAAGGGCCACTGTCTGGGCCCCTTAGCAGCGAGAGGTCTGAAATTTTGGATGAGCTCTCCCCTGCGGCCCTTGGTGGCTCAGCCCGGTTTTCAAAGTTCTGCCAGTTACAGGTCCAAAGATGATGCCAGAGGCCAGTTGATCCTGAAATCCACACAGGTGCAGTTCGGGCCCCGAACCATGCAGGGGCCCCAGATTCGCAGCAGAGCTTAAGCCCGGCACCCAGGATGTGCATGAAAAATCTGGTGGCTCTACCTCAACCAGAAGTAAAAAAACACCTCTAACTTTTGTCTCAGCTGCTGACTGCACAGACGGCCTGTACTGAATGGACACTGAAAAGGGCCACTGTCTGGGCCCCTTAGCAGCGAGAGGTCTGAAATTTTGGATGAGCTCTCCCCTGCGGCCCTTGGTGGCTCAGCCTGGTTTTCAAAGTTCTGCCAGTTACAGTTCCAAAGAATATGCCAGAGTCCAGTTGATCCTGAAATCCACACAGGTGCAGTTCGGGCCCGGAACCATGCAGGGGCCCCAGATTCGCAGCAGAGCTTAAGCCCGGCACCCAGGATGTGCATAAAAAATCTGGTGGCTCTACCTCAACCAGAGTAAAAAAACACCTCTAACTTTTGTGTCAGCTGCTGACTGC